>NC_133153.1:9482275-9782653 GCF_048418815.1 Hemitrygon akajei | reverse complement strand
AGAAACAAAAAGGTTGCTATTACTCACTTTAAGCTGAGACAGGAGTTGTGTGGGATTCGACCTTCACTGTAGAAGGTTATTCAGATTCAGATTTATTTATCACAAGTACATGGAAGCATTACAATGAAATGTGTTGTTGGCATTAAGAACCAGTATCTAGGGATGTGATAGGGGCAGCTCACAAAAGTTGCCACACATTCCAGCATAAACGTAGCTTGCCCAGAGTGTTCAGCAGAGCATCACAAAGCACAAGCAACAAAACAGCAGCAAACATGAGGAAATCTGCAGATGCTGGAAATTCAAACAACACACAAAATGCTGGTGGAACATAGCAGGCCAGGCAGCATCTATAAGGAGAAGCACTGTCGACGTTTCGGGCTGAGACCTGACGAAGGGTCTCGGCCCGAAACGTCGACAAAACAACAGCAAGCTCCTTTCCTTCCCCTCCACCCATCCTCCCACTCCAGGACAGGCCTCCAAGCCTCCAGTCTCCAGTCTCCGAGCGTTAGCCATCAGTTTTGACTTCCCAACTTCTGATTGATCTTCGGCTTCAGTCTTCGGTATAGACTCCCAGACTAGCTGACGACAGGATCCTGAACTCCAGGCTTGAACTCTGGGCTCGCCGACTGACTGGCCCTCATGCCTCCTCTTTGCACAGACATCCAATCCTGGGACAGTCCTCAACATCCAAGGATGTCCTTCGTCACCCGCCCACGTTGCTGGCCTTTGAGCGCAGAGCAGAGGCCTGGACTCTCGTCACCCATCAATGTCGCTGGACTTTGAACATGGAATGCGTAGGGCACCCCTTTAACTCCTCCACAGCCCTGTCCATAAATGCTAACCTGATCCCTGATTCCCCTCTCTGTCCCTACGAACTTAAAAAATAATTAACCAAACGAAGGGATCATAATGAGACAGAAGCTTAGAAGCATTTGGGAAGTGGAGAAATTGAAAACCAGAGTCTCAATGCCGATAGTTATTAGGAAAACCACAACCCAAATGACACAAAGGTTTGGGGTGTTGTGGATAGTGTGGAGGGCTGTCAGAGGTTACAGCGGGACATTGATAGGATGCAAAACTGGGCTGAGAAGTAGCAATGGAGTTTAACTCTGATAAGTGTGAAGTGGTTCATTTTGGTAGGTCAAATATGATGGTAGAATATAGCATTAATGGTAAGACTCTTGGCAGTGTGGAGGAGCAGAGGGATCTTGGGGTCCAAGTCCATAGGACGCTCAAAGCAGCTGCGAAGGTTGACTCTGTGGTTAAGAAGGCATTCGGTGTATTGGCCTTCATCAACTGTGGAATTGAATTTAGGAGCCGAGAGGTAATGTTGCAGCTATATAGGACCCTGGTCAGACCCCACTTCGAGTACTGTTCTCAATTCTGGTTGCAGGAAGGATGTGGAAGTCATAGAAAGGGTGCAGAGGAGATTTACAAGGATGTTGCCTGGATTGGGGAGCATGCCTTATGAAAACAGGTTGAGTGAACTCGGCCTTTTCATCTTGGAGAGACAGAGGATAGAGGTGCATAATATGATGAGAGTCATTGATCGTGTGGATAGTCAGAGGTTTTTTCCCAGGGCTGAAATAGTTGCCACAAGAGGACACAGGTTTAAGGTGCTGGGGAGCAGATACAGGGGAGATGTCAGGGGTAATTTTTTTACACAGAGAGTGATGAGTGCGTGGAATGGGCTGCCGGCAATGGTGGTGGAGACGAATACAATAGGGTCTTTTAAGAGTCTTTTGGATAAGTACATGGAGCTTAGAAAAATAGAGGGCTGTGGGTAAACCTAGTCTAAGGAGGGATATGTTTGGCACAACTTTGTGGTCCGAAAGGCCTGTATTGTGCTGTAGGTTTTCTACATTTCTATTTTTATTGACATAATGTGAAGCAGGATTAGAGAATAAAGGCATGGCTCACAAGTAGGTGTGGGAGAAATAGCTTCAATGCAGGGACCACTGGCAGTAAGGCTGTGGAATGGACCTCATTTGACTGAGACTGAGATTAGTGTTCTGGTGAATTCAATAACCAAAATTGTTGGTGAAGCTAGCTAGATATTTACAGTAGCATGGATCCTTATGTTTGAGAAACAAACCATTCAAAGTACAGAATTAACTGAAGTTGACAAGCATCCCTTACAAGCTGATGCCAGGGAAATTATATTGAGGAATTACAAAATGGCAGAGTTATGAACTAAATGTTTTGTCTCCACAAAAGAAGGCATACAAAAACTCCCAGAGTTAGTGAACTCCAAGCCTGGAGCAAATGAGCACAAAATTAGTTTAGAAAAAGATTAACAGAATTAAAGGTTGACAAATGACCACGATTTGATTACCTATAACCTTGGTTTGCAAGAGATGGTTATGAGATGCATTTACTGTCACTTTTCAAGGTTCTGTAGATTCTCAATTGGTTTCCATGTATTGAAAGATGGTAAGTGTATTCCCAATGTTTTAGAAGACAGGATGAAAACTGCAACTGTTGGTAGGAGAGAAAATTCAAGAATGTATTGCTAAGGATGTTGTAACAGGCTGCCAAGGAATTAATGACAGGATTGGACAGAGTCAGCATTGATTTCTGAGAGGAAAATCATATTTGATATATCATTTAGCTTTTTTTTAAGGTTGAAACCAACACAATATTCAAGGAGAGGCAATTTGATGTGGTCCAACACACACAAAATGCTGGAGGAACTCAGCAGGTCAGGCAGCATCTATGGAAATGAATATTTTGGTCCAAGACTCTTCTCCAGGACTGAGGAAGGGTGGGGGGATGCCAGAATTAAAAAGTTGGAGAGAGGGGAAGGAGGATAGCTGCAAGGTGATAGGTGAAGCCAGGTTGGGTGGGAAAGGTCAAGGGCTGGAGAAGAAGGAATCTGATAGAAAAAGAGATTCAATCGTAGGAGAAAGGGAAGGAGGAGGGGATCCGGGGGAAGTAATAGGCAGGTGAGAAGAGGTCGGGGAGGGAATAGAGGAAGGGGGAGGGGAGATTTGTTTACTGGAAGGTGAAATCGATATTCATGCGATCAGGCTGGAGATGTCGTGGTTTCTTGAAATAACCAGGAGACGCAGAAGGTTCTTCGAGAAGTTTAAGCCTTTATTTGCAAACAAAAGCTGAGACAATTAATGAGCGTGTCACTAATTGTCTGCCGAGCCCTAGTTCACAGTATTCTTTATAGTAATTTCTTATCTTGGTTTCATTGGCATATACTTGTTCCAGTGCCTTGACTGGTTCCCATACCATCACACCACTCCACGATCCCGTCTACCACTGTTATCTCTACATGCTTACTTTCACTGTTAGCTACATCCTTAAGGAACTGAGCTTACTTTCACTTAGCTACATTCTCAAGGCACTGATGTATTCAATAGTACAGAGACAATACAGAGATTACATTCTGGCTAATAAATTGGATACATAGTAAATAGCAAACACAAGGCTGGTCACATAGTTCTGGCCACACAGCAAACGTTGCAACTTTATTCTCCAATATAATCCCCCCTTTGAGACCCATAGGGTCTCACACAGAGAAAGAAGACTAAGAATCCACGCACAAAAGCCCCAATAAAGTCCAGCACTTATTCCCAAATCTCGGGTTAAACTATAATTTTCTGCGCCAAGACCTCAAAGTATTCTCTCCCTGTTACCCTAGGCCACTGAGTCAAAAACCTGCCCCTTTGTATCTGAGACAGGGAAAAAAAAACTCAGAAGCCCTTACAATTTACTCCCTCACTGTCGTTTTGCTCTTGTTCATCCTGCAGGCATTGTAAGCTGTAACAATACTTATTCGGTGCTTCTTTCTCCACTAAGCTTGGTTCAGTAATCGCCACGAGCATCGGAAATTGTTTGGTTGCAGCACGCACTACAAGAGACTTGAGACAAGGAAGAAAACAGCACAGAACAAGCGCACAGCTCAGCAATACAATACCGACAGTCATTGCCATCTTAGTCAGCCATACACCCCATCCTCCGAGTCTACTTTCTAACCAGTCAAATAACTGATGTCCGAACCCTGCATTCTGCTTAACTTCCTTTCTGAGACTTTTCAACTTATACATTGCCTTAGTAAACAATCCTTCTGGACTAGTGTTATTTGGTGTAAAAGTACAGCACTGCTCTCCAAACATCACACAAACTCCTCCTTTTTCTGCCAACAGCCAGTCCAATGCTTGTCTATTCTGCCACGCCATTTTGCTAGTTGCATCTAACTGTTGTCCCAAGGCCTCCAATGCATCATCAGTGTAGTTGATGAATCTTTGCTGATTGTAATATATATAATTTATCCATTCAACATTCTTAATAGTTCCCATCAAGGGTAGAAATGCTTCGAAGCCTGCAGCAATCTCATTCCTCACCTTAAATTTGTTAGGTATACCTCTCGGCTGACCTATACTATCTATCCAAATCGTCAAGTCAGGTTCATATTTTCTCCTTTTCCGCAATAGTGTCTGCTGTTCAGAGATATCAGTGTTGAAGTGTACTTCAGGGGATACTATAACTTCTTGAAGTAGCATAACACGTGTACACGTACCTGCCCAATTGAGGGGAACCATGGATCTCAGACCCCCTTCCTCACCACACAGCCACCAGGTGTCTGCTAAGGGGATGGTCTGGGCGTCCAATGCACCTTCGGGTGGAGGGGAACCTACTATGTGTCTTTTGCCTGGGGTCACATTCCACATCTGAGTGCAGCTACCTTTGAAATGACCCACTGGATGAGCACCTGTCAGCGTAAAACATTCATAGCTCAACTGATACTGCATTATAAGCTGTTCCAGTGTAGGTGTCTGGCTCCTTGTTCCTCCTGTCTGTCTCCTGCTAACTGTTCCTCTGCATCACTTACCTCGGACTCCTCACCTGATTGTCCTTGCGGTACTGCCCTTGTGCAGTGGTTCAGAAGGTACCAGGTGGAGCGTCCTTCTACCTGAACTGCGGTGGGTGATGCCTTGGTCACCGTAAAGGGTCCTTCCCTTCTCGGCTCATTCCACTTTCTCTGAAAAACTCGCACGTAAACCTGGTCTCCTGGTTTGATCGGTCCTTCCCCTTGTACAGTCTCCGGCTCTTTCTGTTTTTCCTGTGCATAAATAGACCTATGGTATCATAGTTAGCTGCTGCATGTATTGTTTCAATTCTATTTCCAATTGTTCCAAACTAGGTCCTTTATACGGCCCTCTCCACTGGGACACTGGCATGGCCCTCCCAGTTAGCATCTCATGTGGTGTCAGGCATATCATTCGATTAGTTTGCATGCGGTAACTCATCAATGCTAACGGTAAAGCATCGACCCAATTAAGTTTAGTGTCTGCACAGATTCTGTTCAGTTTGGCTTTCAGGGTTCCAGTAATTCTCTCTACCATGCCCTGCGACTGAGGGCGGTATACACATCCAAATCTTTGCTTTATCCTCAGCACTTGTAGTACCAATTTGACCACTTTCTGGATAAAAGCTGAACCATTGTCTGAACTAACTTCTGTAGGTATTCCAAACCTTGGGATCACTTCATTTGTCAGAAATTTTACCACTGTCTTTGCCCCTTAATCTCTTGAAGGTACCGCCTCCACCCATCTGCTAAATCGATCAATTACTACCAGCATGTATCTTTTCCCTCTCACTGTCTTTATCATGTCTACGTAATCGATCACTAGATGTTTAAATGGTCCTTCAGGTACGGGAATGTGACCTATTGGGGTTGTAATTCCCTTCCGAACATTATTCTGTGCACATACCTCGCACTGTGACAAGACAAAGTCCACTGAAGCCTGTAAATAAGGCGACCAAAAACCATCCTTCTTTATTTTCTTTATCACTTCCCCCCTTGCACAATGGTCAATCCCATGCGCTTCTGAAATCAGAATCATCAGTAGAGGGGTGGGCGCTACCAACAAACCGTCTTCCGTGCTCCACAAGCCTTCCGGGTTCTGCTTGGCCCCCCTTCGTCTCCACATTGTCTGTTCTGCCAAGGTTGCCTTACCTTGTATTTCAATTAGGTCCTCTACCACAGGTTCTGGAGCTAGGCTTACCTGGGGGGCAATGACAGCTGATGTACATCCAGATGCTTTTCTGGCTGCCTCGTCCGCAACTTGATTTCCCTTTGTTATTACATCATTTCCCTTGTTATGTGCTTGGCATTTTGCTATAGCCAATGCTTCAGGTTTCATCATTGCTTTTATTAAGTCTAGAATTTGCTAACAGTGATGTATGGGATCTCCACTGCTTTTTAAAAAACCTCTCTGTTTCCACACTGCCCCGAACAAATGGCATACTCCATGAGTATATGCCGAATCAGTGTAGATGTCTACTTTCTCATCATTTCACACGCAGCTGTCAGGGCTTTGATTTCCGCTAGTTGTGCGGAACACTGTTGGGGGCAGGACTCCATCCTAATAATCTTAAAGCTCGACCGATCCTGCTGCACTACTGAGAACCCTACATGATTTCCATCATAATCCCTATAACAAGAGCCATCTACGAACAGAACCTTTTTATCTGCATCCTCTAGTGGTTCTGACCGTAAATCTGCTCTCGATTTGGCAAATGCTATCGTCTTCCGTACACAATCATGGGGTTCTCCTTCATAGCCCAAAGGGACAAAATCGGCTATATTACTGGTAGTGCATCTCTGTATAGTTATGTCTGGAAATGTCAATAGCATCTGATACGCTGCTATCCTGGCTGGCGTCAGCACAAATTTCCCTCTTTCCAGCAATTCTGCTACTTTGTGGTGTGTGTACAGAGTCACAGGATAGCCCAGGGTTACAGATGATGCCTTTTCATACGCATAGTACAGCGCCGCCAATCCCTGATAACAGGGTGGGTACCCCTGAGCCACCTCATCTAGTCTCGTACTGTAGTATGCTATCGGCTGCTTTGCCTTTCCTGTGCCTGTCTCTTGTGTTAGAACCGCTGTGACATAACCTTACTGTCGGTTGGATACATACAAATGAAAAACCTTCTCGGAGTCAGGCAAAACTGATGCTGGTGCTGACTGCAATTCCAGCTTAATAGTATTGAAAGCTATCTCCGCCTCTCCATTCCACTGTAAGCCGTTCTTCAAATTTGTATGTCCTGCTTCTTTCATTATCTTTCTCAAAGGTGCCACAATCTCAGCATATTCTCCTATCCAATCTGAACTGTACCCTGCCATTCCCAAAAACATCATCATCTGCCCTACTGTCTGGGGTTTTGGGGCCTTAGTTATTGCCTCAATCTGATCTGGTGCTATCGCCTTCACTCCCTTGGATATTACTCTGCCTAAGTATTCCACTTGCTGCTTGCAAAATTGCAGTTTCTTTTTGGATACTTTATGTCCTCCGTGCGCCAGCTTCTCTAACAGAGTTATAGTGTCCTGCTCACACTGTTCCTCGCTGTGGGAGCAAATCAACTGGTCATCCACATACTGTAACAATGTACTTTCCAATGGTATGCCCTCTAGGTCTGCCTTTAACACCTGATTAAAAGCATGTGGTGAATGTTTAAACCCTTGCGGCATTCTGGTATAAGTCTACTGAGCACCTCTGCAAGTAAATGCAAACAGATACTGACGCTGGTCGACCAGAGGTGCAAAAAGAAAATCCTCGTGGATACCGCCTTAAGAGATAAGGGTCTGAATAGACGAGGTGCAAAGAGAAAGTTCTGTGGGTACCGCTCTAGGTAGAGGTCTGCATGGGCAGAACGGAATAGGAAACAAGGACAGTCCGATATATAGTTTAAAGCGCTGGTAGATAGACGATAGACTAGGCATAGAATTAGAGTAAATAGTGTTATCCAGTAAACAAACTGTGAATCTCTGAAATACCTTAAAAAGAGAGAACAACATGACAGATAAAGGGACGGCAGTAGAGATTCTGAGCAAAAAATTCCCAGTAAATAAAAGTGAGATCACAAAAACTTCAGAAAAAATGGGAAAAAAGAACCAAGAACCTGGTCACAAAATGGCCAAGAGAAGGAACATTTGATGTAAGCTTGTGCAAAGAAATGGAGGCGCTAATTAAAAATCACAAACCAAAAGATAAATCTAAGAAAAGAGAGCAAAAAAGAGAATGAGAAATAGAAGTGCTAAAACTTCAGAACGGAAGGAGCGAGGCTGAGGAGGACAGGTAGAATATTGATTACAAGCGAGGAGAACACTAAGGAGAAGGAGAAACAGCCTGTTAGAGAGAGAGGAAGGTACAGTGCTGGCTTTAGCTCCTTACCCGGATGTGAAAGAAGCAGAAAGGCTCCCTCCCTATTATGAGGAAGGAACCCCTAAGCAGTGCCCCATGCTGATGGGTACAGTAAACATGCAGGGAGAAGTTACTGAGAGGGAATTGCCAGAGGAGATGTGAAAAGTACTCCAGGGGCCGACCAAGTATTGAATCAGGACAGAAAGGAAGGACCCCACAGGGAGACTGAGGGAAGAAGAGGACCCCAGAGAAATTTGTGTGGGAGGCAGTAAAGATATACACTGTGCTTACTTTCACTTAGCTACATTCTCAAGGCACTGATGCATTCAATAGTACAGAGACAATACAGAGATTACATTCTGGCTAATAAGTTGGATACATAGTAAATAGCAAACACAAGGCTGGTCACATAGTTCTGGCCACACAGCAAACGTTGCAACTTTATTCTCCAATAGAGGCTACCCAGAGGGAATATCAGACTTTGCTCCTCCACCCTGAGGGTGGCCTGATCTTAGCATAAGAGACTGACATGTTGGAATGGGAATGGGAATCATAATTAAAATGTCTAGCCCACTGGGAAGTTCGTATTGAGAGGAGGTGCTTGATGAAGCAGTCCCCTAATTTATGATCGGTCTCACCAATGTAGAGGAGGCTGCATCAGGAGCACCGGATGCAATAGATGACCCCAGCAGATGCACATGGGAAGTGTTGGCTCAGTTGGAAGGTCTGCCTGGTGCTCTGAATGGAGGTGAGGGAGGAAGTGAGTGGGTAGGTATAGCACTTAGGCCATTGCAGGGATACATGCTGGGAGGGAGATTAGTGGGGAGGGATGAATGGACAAGGGAATCGTGGAGGGAGTGATCTCTGTGGAAAGAAGGGGTGGGGGAGGTAAAGATGTGTTTAGTGGGAGGGTCCCTTTGAAGATTGCAGAAGTTGCAGAGGATGATGTGTAGGAGATGGAAGCTGATTGGGTGGTAGGTAAGGACGAGAGGAACTCTTTCACTGTTAACCTGTTAAGGTGGTGGGAAGATGGGGTGAGTGCAGATGTATAGGAAATGGAGGAGATGTGGGTGAGAGCAGCATCACTACTGGAGGGAGGGAAACCCCATTCTTTGAAGAAAGAGAGCATCTCTGATATTCTGGAACTGAAAGCCACATCTTGGGAACAGATGCGGTGGAGGTGAAGAAACTGAGAAAAGGGAATAGCATTTTTACAGGAGATAGTGTGGGAAGAGGTATTGTCAAGCTAACTGTGGGAATTGTTAGGTTTATAAAACATGCTGGCTGACAGGTTGTCTCCAGAGATGGAAACAGAGAGATCAGAAAATAGGAGAGAAGTGTCAGAGATGGACAGACAGACATTCTTTATTGATCCCGAGGGAAATTGGGTTTCGTTACAGCCGCACCAACCAAGAATAGTGAAGAAATATAGCAATATAAAACTATAAATAATTAAATAATAAGTTAATCATGCCAAGTGGAAATAAGTCCAAGACCAGCCTATTGGCACAGGGTGTCTGACACTCTGAGGGAGGAGTTGTAAAGTTTGATGGCCACAGGTAG
The DNA here is from genome assembly GCF_048418815.1 of Hemitrygon akajei. Classification (NCBI taxonomy): domain Eukaryota; kingdom Metazoa; phylum Chordata; class Chondrichthyes; order Myliobatiformes; family Dasyatidae; genus Hemitrygon; species Hemitrygon akajei. The sequence goes on along the minus strand of NC_133153.1, from coordinate 9,772,928 downwards.
GAATGACTTTCTATGACGCTCAGTGTTATATCTCTGTGGAATGAGTCTCTGGCTGAATGTACTCCTGTGCCTAACCAGTGAATTTAAGGGCAGGGTGGAAGTTGATAAAATTGATGAACTCAGCATGGGTGCATGAAGCAGTACTAATGCAATCATTAATGTAGCAGAAGAAGAGTTGGAGAGCACTATCAAGAAAGGCTTCAAGCATGGACTGTTCTACGTAGCCAGTGAAGAGATAGACAGCACTGAGGCCCATGTGGGTGCCCATGCCCCTTGAGTTTGGAGAAAATGGGAGGAGCCGAAGGAAAACATTGAAGATGTAGGGGAGAAGGAAGAAAAAGATAATAAAGTTGTTTGCACCGTTAGGGATAAACAGAGAGGATGAGGTGGAGAGTTTCTTAAATGCATCTATTTTAATGCTAGGAGCATTGGAAAAAAGGTGAATGAGCTTAGAGCATGGATTGATACCTGGAAATATGATGTTGTAGCTATTAGTGAAACATGGTTGCAGGAGGGGTGTGATTGGCAACTAAATATTCCCGGATTTCATTGCTTCAGGTGTGATAGAATCAGAGGGACAAGAGTGGGAGGTGGTGCATTGCTTGTCAGAGAAAATATTACAGCGGTGCTCTGGCAGGATAGATTAGAGGGCTCATCTAGGGAAGCTATTTGGGTAGAATTGAGGAATGGGAAAGGTGTAGTAACACTTATAGGGGTGTATTATAGACCACCTAATGGGGAGCGAGAATTGGAGGAGCAAATTTGCAAGGAGATAGCAGATATTTGTAGTAAGCACAAGGTTGTGATTGTGGGAGATTTTAATTTTCCACACATAGACTGGGAAGCCCATACTGTAAAAGGGCTGGATGGTTTGGAGTTTGGAAAATGTGTGCAGGATAGTTTTTTGCAGCAATACATAGAGGAAACAACTAGAGAAGGGGCAGTGTTGGATCTTCTGTTAGGGAATGAGATAGGTCAGGTGATGGATATATGTGTTGGGGAGCACTTCAGATCCAGTGATCACAATACCATTAGTTTCAATATAATTATGGAGAAGGATAGGACTGGACCTAGGGTTGAGATTTTTGATTGGAGAAAGGCTAACTTTGAGGAGATGCAAAAGCATTTAGAAGAAGTGGATTGGGACAACTTGTTTTATGGGAAGGATGTAATAGAGAAATGGAGGTCATTTAAAGGTGAAATTTTGAGGGTACAGAATTTTTATGTTCCTGTTAGGTTGAAAGGAAAGGTTAAAAGTTTGAGAGAGCCATGGTTTTCAAGGGATATTGGAAACTTGGTTAAGAAAAAGAGAGAGACCTACAATAAATATAGGCAAGCATGGAATAAATGAGGTGCTCGAGGAATGTAAAAAATGTAAAAAGAATCTTAAGAAAGAAATTAGAAAAGCTAAAAGAAGATACAAGGTTGCTTTGGCAAGTAAAGTGAAAATATATCCAAAGGGTTTCTACAGTTATATTAATAGCAAAAGGATAGTGAGGGATAAAATTGGTCTCTTAGAGAATCAGAGTGGACAGCTATGTGTGGAGCCAAAAGAGATGGGGGAGATTTTGAACAATTACTTTTCTTCGGTATTCACTAAGGAGAAGGATATTGAATTGTGTAAGATAAGGGAAACAAGTAGGGTATTTATGGAAACTATGATGATTAAAGAAGAGGAAGTACTAGAGCTTTTAAAGAATATAAAAATGGATAAGTCTCCGGGTCCTGACGAGATATTCCCTAGGACCTTGAGGGAAGTTAGTATAGAAATAGCAGGGGCTCTGACAGAAATATTTCAAATGTCATCAGAAACGGGGATGGTGCCAGAGGATTGGCGTATTGCTCATGTGGTTCCATTGTTTACAAAGGGTTCTAAGAGTAAACCTAGCAATTATCGGCCTATAAGTTTGACGTCAGTGGTTGGTAAATTAATGGAAAGTATTCTTAGAGATGGTATATATAATTATCTGATTAGGAGCAGTGAACATGGATTTGTGCGTGGAAGGTCATGTTTGACAAATCTTACTGAATTTTTTGAAGAGGTTACTAGGAAAGTTGACGAGGGTAAAGCAGTGGATGTTGTCTATATGGACTTAAGTAAGGCATTTGACAAGGTTCCACACGGAAGGTTAGTTAGGAAGGTTCAATCATTAGGTATTAATATTGAAGTAGTAAAATGGATTCAACAGTGGCTGGATTGGAGATGCCAGAGAGTAGTGGTGGATAACTGTTTGTCAGGTTGGAGGCTGGTGACTAGTGGTGTGCCTCAGGGATCTGTACTGGGTCCAGTGTTGTTTGTCATATACATTAATGATCTGGATGATGGGGTGGTAAATTGGATTAGTAAGTATGCAGATGATACTAAGATAGTTGGCGTTGTGGATAATGAAGTAGGTTTTTAAAGCTTGCAGAGAGATTTAGGCCATTTAGAAGAGTGGGCTGAAAGATGGCAGATGGAATTTAATGCTGAGAAGTGTGAGGTGCTACATTTTGGTAGGAATATTCAAAATAGGACATACATGGTAAATGGTAGGGCATTGAGGAATGCAGTAGAACAGAGTGATCTAGGAATAATGGTGCATAGTTGCCTGAAGGTGGAATCTCATATGGATAGGGTGGTGAAGAAAGTTTTTGATATACTGGCCTTTATAAATCAGAGCATTGAGTATAAGGAGTTGGGATGTAATGTTAAAATTGTACAAGACATTGGTGAGGCCAAATTTGAAGTATTGTGTACAGTTCTGGTCACCGAATTATAGGAAAGATGTCAACAAATTGGAGAGAGTACAGAGGAGATTTACTAGAATGTTACCTGGGTTTCAGCACCTAAGTTACAGAGAAAGGTTGAACAAGTTAGGTCTTTATTCTTTGGAGTGTAGAAGGTTGAGGGGGGACTTGATAGAGGTATTTAAAATTATGAGGGGGATAGATAGAGTTGACGTGGATAGGCTTTTTCCATTGAGAGTAGGGGAGATTCAAACAAGAGGACATGAGTTGAGAGTTAAGGGGCAGAAGTTTAGGGGTAACATGAGGGGGAACTTCTTTACTCAGAGAGTGGTAGCTGTATGGAACGAGCTTCCAGTAGAAGTAGTAGAGGCAGGTTCGGTATTGTCATTTAAAGTAAAATTGGATAGGTATATGGACAGGAAAGGAATGGACGGTTATGGGCTGAGTGCAGGTAGGTGGGACTAGGTGAGAGTAGCGTTCGGCATGGACTAGAAGGGCCAAGATGGCCTGTTTCTGTGCTGTAATTGTTATATGGTTATATGGTTATTGTTGAGGCCGAGAACCAATTCTGTCAGATGGAAGAGGTTGGTAATGGAGGGAAATGGTTCTTTTGTCAGAAAGCAGCGGAGAGCCCTGAGGCCTTCTTGATGGGGGATAGAAGTCTATAGGAACTGAACATCCATGGTGAAAATGAGGTGGTTAGGGCCAGGGAGTTGAAAGTTACTGAGGAGATCAAGGGCAGGAGAAGTTTTCACAGTGGTAGGTGGCAAGGGTCAGAACCAAGAAGAATAGAATGAATTCAATGTATGAGGATACGAGTTCAGTGAGGCAGGAGCAGGCAGAGACAATAGGCCTACCCAGACAGTCCAGTTTGTGGATCTTGGGTAGGAGGTAAAAGCAAGCAGTGCGGGGTAAGGAAATTAAGAGTTTGGTGGCAGTGGATGGGAGAGTTTTCCAGGGTTGATGAGGTCAGTGATGGTGTTGGAGACAGTTTTCTAATGGTCTGGAATGGGGTCCTCTTCAAGAGGTAGTTAGAGTAGGTGTCTGTATTTTTGGACTTCAATAAGATGCCACACAAGTAGATTGGAGATTAGTTAATGGATCAAGTGGAGAAAATGAAGAGATTGTTCTTTTTCAGTTAAAAAAACTGTGACTGATACTGTGCTGGTATTCAGCCAATCTTTATCAATGATTTAAGTGATGACATTAAATTAAAAGCTGGATGGCACCATGGGCTGTGTTCAAATACTGGGAGGCTTCTGGAATATGTTCAGGTTAAATTACTGAGCAGGAGTGTAGCAGACAGAATATAATGTTGGAAAATGTGAGGTCATCTTCAGTAGGAAATTTAAATGCAGGGAATAGATGGGATTTGATAATTCCTTGAATTCTGTTAGAGGGGAAGCCATGGTTCAGGAAGATAGCTTAGAGATACCTTTATGAAAAGTCTTGCCATTGGAGTAAATGACATTTTCATGGGCGCTGACAGAGCAGATGCAGAGATGACATAACATCAGTGCGGAACACCCAAAACCGGTGGTTATGGTCACTGAACAAGAGGTTGACCATTCAGGGAAGACAGGACAACTTATTTTTTCACCCAGGGGATGTTGAATCTTTGGGATTCTCCACTGTGTGGGCTGTGTGTACTGTAGGTCTTTGACCCGAGAGATCCAAAGGTTTTTAGATATGGCAGGAATCAACAGTTCACTTTGGTGAGTGGGGCGGAGTGGGTACTGGTGGTCTACCCTTGCTTCTTCCTCCATGATCTTCTTATGTAGACAAACTACTGGGCTGAAAGGTTAACGAGTGCCCTGGACCTGATTCCCTGCTTCCTAAAGCTGCAAAAGAGGTAGCTGTGGGAATTCTGCATGCATTGATTGAGAGCTTCCAATATTCTCTGCCTTTGGAAAAATGCCAGATAATTGGAAATGTGACGTTACTATTCACAGAAAGGCAGAGAGCTAGGGGAGAGTCAACCTGATACCAGTTGTTGGGATAATCAGGAATCTATTAATAAGGGAATAATCACAGAGCACTTAGTAAAGCATAATATCACGAGGAGAATTCATATAATATTCAGAAAGGAAAACTATGTTTAACAAATTGCTTAGTATTCTTAGTGGATGTAAATAACAGAGACTAATGAGAAGCCAGTGGACATGAAGAATTTGGATTTTCTTTATTAAGATGCCTCATAATATGTTACTACAACAAGCCAAGAGCTAATGGTAATGAAGATAATACAGTAAAGTAAATGAAGGATTGGATAACTGACAGAAACTAAAGAGTAGGGAACAGCAAGTCATTTTAAAGTTGGCAAGCTCTCTCTGTAGGGATGCCATGGAGATCAGTGCTGGGCCTCAATTGTTGGAGGTTGAGTCAGTGGTAAGGAAGGCAAAACCAATGTTAGCTTTCATTTTGTAAGGATTAGAATATAAGAACAAGGATGTTATGCTGAGGCTTTATTAGACTTTGTTCAGACAGCACTTAGAGAGTGTAGTGAGTAGTTTTGGGCACCCTATCAAAGAAAAGATGTGCTGGCATTGGAGAGGGTCCAGAGGATGTTCACGAGAATGATTCTGGGAATAGAGGGGTCAATATATGAGGAGTGTTTGATGACCCTGGGCCTGTACTTGCTGGAGTTTAGAATGAGGGATCATCTCATTGAAACCTATTGAACATTGAAAAGCCTGGATAGAGTGGATATGGAAGATGTTTCCTATAGTTAGCAAGTCTAGGACCAGAGAGCACAGTCTTAGAATAGAGGGGTGTCCATTTAGAACAGAGATAAGAAGGAATTCCTTTAGGCAGAGGATGGGAATTCATTGTCACGGACAACTGTGGAGGCGAAATTATTGAGTATCTTTAAGTGGATGTTGATAGGTTCTTGATTAGTCAGGATGTCAAAAGTTACTGGGAGAAGGCAGGAGAATGGGGTTGGGAGGAATAATAAATCGTCAAGATGATGAAAGAGTAGATTCCATGGGCTGGATGGCCTAATTTTGTTTCTATGTTTATGGTCTGATGGTGATTAAAATAGAGACAGATCTTTGGTTGTGGAGGTCAGGCAGAAAAATGCAGTTGAGACTAAGGATCAGGTAAGCCATGATTTACTGATTCCTGAACAGGCTCAAAGGGTCAGATAGCCTCATGCTTCTCTTTCTTACCTTCTGAACAAGAGGATGTGATGCTATGAGCTCATTTATGGAGGGCAAGAGAGGGTGGCGAACTGGAAGTGAGGTCTTTGTAGGTAATCCTGTAGCCATGACAGATACACACATTTGGAAGTGGGTGAAGACAGATCAGTGAGTCGGATCACAGAGAATGTTGTTGGAAGAGTAGTGTGTGGTCTGCTGATTCATACGCGCTGAGTGGCAAGAAAGGGCAAAGGGGCAATCTTTCTATCATTGCAGTTGTGAAGTGCTTTCATTATCTTACAGAAGGACAGAGTTTACAGCTGGTCAAAGGAGATAAAGTGGACATCAATTAGATTTTTTCAAAGTTGTTTATTATTTTGCTAAGAAACTATGAAAAAGGTTGATTCTATTAATTGTATAATATCATTCTTGGCATAAGGAATTAGCTACATGGTCCCACAACCTGATCCACCATTCAATCAAATAATGTCTGATTCAGTCTTGGCTTTAGCTCCATTTTTCAGCCTGTTCCCCATCATCCGAGACTTTACCCTCATCCAAAAATGTGTCTGTTGCAGCCTTGAGTACATTTAATGATTACTGGCAGCAGTCTTGCTTCTTAATCAGATCCCGGTTTGTGTTCCACTGCTCAGCTAGTTTCTAGTTCTCCATTAACAGTCCCATGAAACTCTGTGCTCTACATTAACCCTGTGGTCATCAAATGGAAAGTGAGGATAAAATGAGAAGAGAAACAAGGTGTGGTAAGACCAGGAGGTAGGGTTGGGTGAGGGAAAAGTGGCAAGGATAGGGGTAATGCTAAGTGTTGGTTGTCCGTTGTGTCCAATGATTACAGGAAACCTGTGCGGAAGAGTTTTTAAAATGGAAAAGCCATCGCACTGGGGCAGGTCCACTCTCTTGACCTCAGAGGTCCAAGTTAGTAGTCACAAACTGGAGTCTTCCTCAGTTGCAGTGGAAGACCATGACATCTTCTGTGCCTTGTCATGCCCTCCACTCTCCATGGAGTGTTAAAGTACCACCTTCCTGGCCATTGTACCTCACTAGATCTCACCTGTCCCGTCCACTGGAGCTAACTTCACATGCTGGGACAGGCATGTTCCTAACCCACTGGGGTATGAGCCTGCCCGCCATTCTCATCTGGTTTAGCTCGCCTCTCAAAGTGATGTACCGGGGTATGGCCACTGTCACGTGTAGACAGCTACTTGGAGCCACAAGTGAGAGCTGAGTGTTCGGTGGGGACCAAAGGTGAGTGAACTGTCACAGAATAGACTCCACAAGAGGTGCTCACCCTTGCCTGGACACCCTGTACACTCCAACGATAAGTAATGTGTCTTAACGAGGCAAAGTGTACAGACTGAAGAGTGCACCAGCAAATAGAGTAAAGAGAAATGATAAGATAAAATAAAAGCAAGAAAGCAAAAAAGAAACAAGGAAGATAATTTGCACAGTAGAAGGATTTTACTGGGGGCAGTGAAAATGGAATGATATAACTACTAAATCTGATTTATTATGCATTTATGAGAATGCGTAAAGTCATAGAGTCATGAACACAAAGTTCACTGCAGATGCTGTGGTCAAATCAAGACGTACAAAAAAGCTGGATGAACTCAGCAGGTCGGGCAGCATCCCTTGAAAGAAGCAGTCAACGTTTCGGGTCGAGACCCTTCATCAGGACTAAAGAAGGAGGGGGCAGTGGCTCTATAAAGAAGGTGGGGGGAGGGTGGAAAACCAATCAGAGGGAAGATCAAGAGGTGGGGGAGGGGATAGGCAGGAGAGGTGAAGAAGGAATCTAAGGGGAAAGCACTATATAAAAAATCTCATATACCGTCTGGGTAGTCTCCAGCCCCTTGGTATGAACATCGAATTCTCCAACTTCCAGTAATTCCCTCCCTCCCCCTTCCCCATCCCACCTTCACTCTGTCTCCTCTTCTTGCTGCCTATCACTATCACCTCTCATGACTCTGCCTTCTTCTACTACCCATAGTACTACCCTTAGATTCCTTCTTCACCTCTCCTGCCTATCCCCTCCCTGCTTCCCCTCCCCCACCCCTTGATCTTTCCTCTGATTGGTTTTCCACCCTCCCCCCATCTTCTTTATAGGGCCCCTGCCCACTCCTTCTTTAGTCCTGATGAAGGGTCTCGACCCGAAACGTTGACTGCTCATTTCAACGGATGTTGCCCAGCCTGCTGAGTTCATAGAGTCATGTAGTGCAGAAACTGGCCCTTCAGCCCAACTCATCCATGCCCACTATTCAAGCTCGTCTCATTTGTCACTGTTTGGCCCATAACCTTCTAAACCTTTTCAAAAGATCCACCTGTCCAACTGTCTTTTAAAATTTCTTAGTGTACCTGCCTCAAGCACTTCCTCTGACAGCTTATTCCACATACATCCCACCCTTTGTGTAAAAATGTTGGCCCTCAAGTTCCTATTAAATCTCTCCCGTCTCACCTTAACCCTGTGCCCTCTAGTTTTTGATTTCCTTTTCCTGGGAAGGCAAGTGAGTGCCCCTCATGATTTTAAACACAATAAGGCTAGTCAACTACAGGCATAGATGATCATGACAGAAAGTTTGCTCAAAGTTGGCAGGACCTTGCTATCCAGGAAGGATGGGGATGGAAGCAAAAGAGGGAAGGTAGTGTTGTTTAAAATGAGCATTAAGCACTAGAAACAGAGGATGAAGCAAGTATGGTTAAGCTAAAAAAACAGTAGGAAGAATATTATACTGTGGATGGTCACTGATGAATAGCAGAGATACAAAGGAGCAAACGTAGTGGAAGATTAAAGAGAAATGCGAAAACTACACTCAGCAGCCACTTTATTAAGTACAGCTCTACACCTCGTTAATGCAATTAATCAGCCAATCATGTGGCAGCAACTCAATTCATAAAACCATGCAGACATGATCAAGAGGTTCATTTGATGTTCAGATCAAATAATAGAATGGGGAAGAAATGTGATCTAAGTGACTTTGACCATGGAATGATTGTTGGTGCCAGATGGGAAGGTTTGAGGATCTCAGAAACTGCTGATCTCCTGAAATTTTCATGCACAAGTCTGTAGAGCAGGGTTTCCCACTCTTTCTTATGGCATGGACCAGTTGGGCCAAGGACCTGTTTTCATGCTGGATAACTGTATGACTCTCTCCCATAGCTTTTCACAATATATCGCACCTGCCTGATACTCATGAAGCTTGTTTCCATCCTGTTTCCTGCTACAAATCTCACTAGCTTTGTCTCATCAATGTAGAAATGGATGGAGATGTTGAAATGCAAAAAGTCAACCATTAGCTTGCACAAAATGCTCCTTGGTTCTGTGGAGCTCTAAATAATGAAGTGCCTGGGACCTATACCTCTGAGGGAAGAGACCTACCCAGAATATTCCAATATCCAGTCATTCATCAGAAATACACAGCTATTCATTCCTCCACTGAGCTTGTTCTAAAGGGGATGTGTCATCTGCAGTTTTAACCTCTCCTCTTTCTAGCCCATAGCAATGTAGCAGAGAGGTGGGTTCCTGAGACACACCGTTTCCCAGTGCTCAGCACAGAGCTGACCATCAAGATACAAACCACATCCAAGTAGAGGCTTTGGATCACCATTGTCTCTAGCTTTTCACCATTTAGAACATTTATTGTTTTTCTGCCCATTTTGCATTGAAATGGATGATTTCAAGCTAGCTTATGTTCAAATCCATTTGCTATGTTTTTTGTCTTTGTAATATTTCTTGAAATACAAAGCTGCCACCAATGCTGACCATCTCTGTCACCAGCAAATTCAACATTGGGCTGGTTCTCAAATCATCCATTTCACTAATAAACAATTGAAGATTTTGGCTTGAAACCACACACCTTCCCACACCCCCAACAAACCCCACACAATTTCACCTACTTTGTTCAGAACGAGCTGGGAAGTTTCTGACAGATGAGTTTGCTGCGAAAGAACCCCCGACATACAGCAAACCTTTCTGCAAATACCAACACTAAACCAATTATAACTTAAAATTCACCTTAAGTCCCATTTTCTAAAGGTGACTTGCTTTTTTGATGAAATATTTTATTGACATCACTCAGCCACGTGCGTCTAGATTTTCATGAGAATCACCAAGCAGTGTTCCATCGAGAAGGTAGGAGACCACATGAATGATTTACAACAGCTCTTCATCTTCACAATGTTGTGTTGAATTTTCATCATCATCTACAAAGGGTCATTGATCCTGATGCCTGACCCTGTGTGAGCCCAGGAGTAAATATTGCATCTATATTTGGAAATCGCACACGCGGTCTTGATTTTTCATCAGTTTGGTGCGTATGTGGAAAAATTTCAGTTGTAATTATATGGATTTCAGGCACAGAAAGACAGGGTGACAATATTTATCAGAGTGGGCAGATACTTAGCTTGTGTATTCCATCATCCAACCCCTCTTTTTCTTCTCTCCTGATTCACCCAGGTCCTCACATGCACCCTTTTCTATCTAAACCCACCCTATCTCCCAGCCCCCGTTTCCCATTTTCTTACCCTTTCCTCCCCCACATAGTTCTATCTGCCTATCGCTCACACGCAAACCACTCAGAGTCCTATTCATTCCTCTCTCCTTGCCTGCTATTCTCCTTTGGCCTGGCACCCCTTCCCCCTCTGGTCCACACACCATCCTCCTTTCTTATCCCTTTGTGGCCTGCACTAATCACCTCCCATGCTCTGTTACTATCTCTACCCCACTTAGCTCTACCTGCCCAACAATGCCCTCCTCACCTGGAGCTGCCTAGCGCTTGCCAGCTCCTGCCTCACCCCTCCCTTCACCTTTTTATACTGGTTATCTGTCACATTCTGTTCTGACATAGGATCTTGACCAGAAGCATCCTCCTCTCTATAAATGCTGCCTGCCTTGCTGAGCATTTCCCCACAAGCATTCATACCCAAATGAAATATATTTGAAGTGTCACACACAAAATGATGGAGGAGCTCAGCAGGCCAGGTAGAATCTATGGAACACAGTAACAGTCGACCTTTTGGGCCAAGACCCTTCCTCGGGACTGGACAGGAAGGGAGAAGTCAGAGGAAGAATTTAGGGGGAGGACAGGAAGAAATGCAAGGTGGCAGGTGGTAAGTAAACCCAAGAGAGGGAGAGAGGGTGAAGTAAAGAGCTGGAAAATTGATTGGAGAAAGAGATAAAGGTCTGGAGAAGGGGAAATCTGGAAGGAGAGGACAGAGGGCCATTGTAGAAATGGAAGGGAGACAGAGGTGATGGGCAGGTAAGGAGATAAGGTGAGAGAGAGAAACAGGAAGGGGGAATGATGAAGGAGAGGAGGGGGAGGGCAATTCTCAGAATGGAAATGGGAAATAGAATTGAAATGGGTGGCCATTGGGATATCCTGCTTTTTATGGCGGATGGAGTGAAGGTGCTCGGCAAAATGGTTTCCCATCTACATCGGGTCTCACCAAATTGCAGAAGGCCACCTCCAGTGGTGGCATCCATTAGTCTTGCGAGACCATGGACCAGTGTCTGGTTTCTGGGGTGCAGGCCTGGGCAGGGTTGTATGGAAGACCAGCAGTTGCCCATGCAGCAAGTCTCCCCTCTCCACGACACTGATGTTGTCCAAGGGAAGGACAAGGGCCGATACAACTTGGCACCAGTGTCGTATCAGGAGTTGCCAGAACGAGGTTGAAGGCAATGTCGGACTGCCTTATGGACTCCAGCTCTGGATTTGTCCTCAGGGTTTATTCCCGAAGCCTTTCCCATAAGTGGGTATGGCCGCAAGACAGCGGAGGTTTGAAATCAGAGCTTTCCCTCTCTTAGATAGACTGCCTTCCCAGGCTGACCAGCTCCATGGATCTCAGTGTGGTCTTATGTGTATTGGTGAGAACCTGTGTAGATTAGGAGACTGCTTCGCCAAACACTTTCACTCTGTCCACCGCAAAAACTGGGATCACCCAGTGGCCACCCATTTCAGTTCTGCTTCCCATTCCCATTCCCATTCTGACATGCTCCTCCAACCTGAGTGTGACTATGATGAGAAGCAACACTTTATATTCTGTCTGGGTAGCTTCCAACTTGATGGCATGATCATCAATTTCACGAACTTTTGGTAATTGCCCTCCACCTTCACCATTCCCCATTCCTGTTTCCCTTTCTCATCTTACCTGCCCCTCACCTGCCTGTGGTGCTCCTCTCCCTTCCCTTTCTTCCATGGTCTTCTATGTTCTCCTATCAGATTCCTCTTTCTCCAGCCCTTTCTCTCTTTCAACAATCAACTTCTCAGCTCTTTACTTCACCTGTTCCCCTTCCTCCAGTTTCATCTGTCACCTTGTACTTCTTCCTCCTTTCTCCCCCACCTTCTCGCCTTCCTTTCCAGTCCTTGATGAAGGGTCCTGACCCGGAACATCAACTGTTTACTTTTTTCCAGAGACACTGCCTGACCTGCTGAGTTCCTCCAGCATTTTGTGTGTGTTGCTTTCGATTTCCAGTATCTGCAGACTTTCTTGTGTTTGTGATACTACATTTGAAGTGTATTAGTGTAATTCCCAAAAACAGGGTTAGTTAATTTATGTACAGTAAGTTCTTGCACACAGCATTGGGGTGAATAGCCAGTAACTTGAGAGACAGTAAGGCCCCAGTCCAGGATATCATCGAGTGATGGCATCCCCCATAGCGTAGTGTTCTCCCAGCTTGGATATTGTGCTTATTTCCCAGAGAGGGAACTGGCGCCCAACCTTCTGACTCCAAATCTGTAATGCCTGTCAGTGAGACACATCTGAAGAACAATTGGTGGACATTAATTAATCGCAGTTGTTGGAAATCTGAGTTAAAATCAGAAAATACTGAAAACACTAATAAATGATTGGAGCTCAGCTGAAGATCTGCGTCATTCCTCAAAGCCCTACAAACCCCAGGCAACTTCAAAGTACAAACCTCATTTCCAGAAAAGTTGGGATATTTTTCAAAATGCAATAAAAACAAAATTCTGTGATATGTTAATTCACATGAACCTTTATTTAACTGACAAAAGTACAAAGAAAAGATTTTCAATAGTTTTACTGACCAACTTAATTGTATTTTGTAAATATACACAAATTTAGAATTTGATGGCTGCAACACACTCAGCAAAAGTTGGGACAGAGGCATGTTTACCATTGTGTTACATCATCTTTCCTTTTAATATCACTTTTTAATCGTTTTGGAACTGAGAATACTAATTGTAGTAGATTTGCAATTGGAAATTTTGTCCATTCTTGCTTGATATAATACTTTAGCTGCTCAACAGTCCGTGGTCTCCGTTGTCTGATTCTCCTCTTCATGATGCGCCATATATTTTCAATAGGAGATAGATCTGGAATGGCAGCAGGCCAGTCAAGCACACGCACTCTGTGTCTACAAAGCCACGTTATTGTAGCCCATGCAGAATGTGGTCTGGCATTGTCCTGATGAAATAAGCATGGACGTCCCAGGAAGAGACGTCGCCTTGATGGCAACATGAGTCTCTCTAAAATCCTAATATATGCCTCAGAGTCAATGGTACCTTCACATACATGCAACTCACCCATGCCGTGGGCACTGATGCACCCCCATACCATCACAGATGCTGGCTTTTGCACCTTTCGCTGATAGCAATCAGGATGGTCGTTTTCATCTTTGGCACAGAGAACTCGATGCCCGTTTTTTCAGAAAACTAGCTGAAATGTGGACTCATCTGACCACAGCACATGGTTCCACAGTCTTTTGGTCCATCTGAGATGAGCTCGGGCCCAGAGAACTCGCCGGCGTTTCTGCATAGAGTTGATGTATGGCTTCCTCCTTGCGTAATACAGTTTCAAGTTGCATTTCTGGATGCAGCGACGGACTGTGTTAAGTGACAATGGTTTTCCGAAGTACTCCTGAGCCCAGGTGGCTATAATTGTCACAGTAGCATGACGGTTTCTTAGGCAGTGCCGCCTGAGGGCTCGAAGATCACGCGTATTCAACAGTGGTTTCCGACCTTGCCCTTTACACACTGAGATGTCTCTGAATTCTCTGAATCTTTTCACAATATTATGTACTGTAGATGTTGAAAGACCTAAATTCTCTGCAATCTTGCGTTGGGAAATGTTCCTTTTGAACTGACTAACAATTCTCTCACGAATTTTGTCACAAAGGGGTGAGCCACGACCCATCCTTGCTTGCAAAGACTGAGCCTTTGATGGACGCTACTTTTATACCCAGTCATGATACCTCACCTGCTACCAACTAACCTGCTTAATGTGGAGTCTTCCAAACCAGTGTTACTTGAATATTCTGTGCACTTTTCAATCTTATTTTAACTCTGTCCCAACTTTTGTTGAGTGTGTTGCAGCCAACAAATTCTAAATTTGTGTATATTTACAAAATACAATTAAGTTGGTCAGTAAAACTATTGAAAATCTTTTCTTTGTACTTTTGTCAGTTAAATAAAGGTTCACGTGAATTAACATATCACAGATTTTTGTTTTTATTGCATTTTGGAAAATATCCCAACTTTTCTGGAAATGGGGTTTGTACTTTGTACATTTATTATCAATGTCTGTATGAAGGATACAACTCTAAGATTCATCTTCACCACAGACAGTGACAAAACAAAGAACCATGGAACCAACTGCCCAAGCCTCTTAAACTCCCTACGCCCAAGAGAAAAAAAATTGCACAAATGGCAGCAAAAAATGAGCAAAAATACAGAATATAAAAACACAAAATCACAAGATATACTTCAGTACTGTTCAATTCAGCCCATCCCTACTTATCAGATCCCCTGGCAAACTGCTTCTTCTGAAATAAAACCTATGTCTTGTTTTTGATACCCCTTCCATGGGAGAAACAATTTTGATTATCTGCTAAGACTCTGCATAAAGGTTACCCCTCAGCCTCCTTCCTTCACTCAAGGGAAAACAAGCCAAGTCTATCTAAAATCTAATGTGCTCCATTCTAGTCAATATCCTGGTGAATCTCACTCTTCCCCAGCACAATCTCATTCTTCTCAAAGAGCTCCCCTCTTTTTTTCCCAGGTCTGATAAAGGGTCTTGACCTGAAATGTCAATTGTCCATTTCCCTCCCTAGATGCTGCCTGACCTGCTGAGTTTCTTCAGTTTCTTTGTGTGTTGATTCATATTTCCAGCATCTATACTGGTCTATATCTCCTTACAATGTGGTGACCAGACCTGCACACTTCAGAAAGGGCTCAGTGGGCAAAATTTCCCACAGAATGGCTTGCTGCAATTATAAGATGCCCCACTCTCTAAAACCCCACCAATAGGAGATCAATTAGGGAAGCTCAGAGGGTGGGGTCAACTGGGGGGCTGCCTCTAATTTGGCAGCAGGAAGGAAGTTGAGTGTGGATTCATTCTCCATTCTACCTGCGATCTCTCAAGAGAAATGGAAGTGCTTTTGCAATTTAATTTTGACTATCTCTCATTAGGGACACAGGAGCAAGCATTCTACTGCAGGAACCACTTATAAGCATCAACCTTGGAAAAAGAAGAATTGTAGATCTAGGCTGAAGAAAATGAGGCTGAAACAAGTGAGAAAATAGTTTGAAGATACAGGGAGAGTCAGGTCTGATGGAGAGGACAAAGTGGCCAAGTTGACCAAATGATCCCAGTATGTACAGAGCCCTTTGGTTAATACATTAATAATAAGTTAATAATTTAGTTTGAAGATGCAGGGAGGATCAGGTCTGATGGTGAAGTCAAAGCAGACAAGTTGACCAAGAGATCCCAGTGTGTACAGAGCCCTTTGGTTAATAAATTATTGAGGACAGTTAAAGAGAGAAAACAAACAAAGGGAAACATGAAATGTGAAGGTCAAGAATTGCTGTTGATATCTGAAATCAAAGCCAGAATGTTGGAAATGCCCATCAAATCAGACTGTGTCTGTGGGGGTAAGATGACTGAGCTCATACATTGTCCTTATAGCAGAACTGGCTGGTTCTGATGCAAACAGAAGTGAGTTACCTGAATTTACAAGGTACTTCAGCTCATTTAACAGCCCAGTGGCTACTTACAGAACAGCGCCAAAGGAGGTAGAGGGTGGAGTTGTAACACTGTTGTTTGATTCAGTGCAGAATTCCTAAAGAGAAACATTTTTACCCAAGGGGAGGGGAAGTCTGAGGAGCAATACAGTGAACTGAATAGCTGCATTTGATATAAGTGCAAGAGGATGGTTGTCCTGATAAGGTGAGGTGAGGTGAGGAGGTGGGATATGTGGAAAGTCATAGGGATTAAAGACTAGCTGGGAACTGTGGATTGGACCATTGGTTGGGTGTCCTAGAACTCACAACTAGTCTGATGAGACAGTGGGAGCTCTCACTGCCAATCAGAGGGCCCAGTGAACTCCAGACAGCTCCACAGTTTGGGGCCCTGTCAAGGCCCATGCAACTGGGGAAAGCTATAAAGTCAGTCCCCAACGCCCATGCCCATGTTGATGATGTGTATCACTTGGGCCTCCAGATGATTGACAGAAAACACTTGGGAATGTTCTTCCTCTGTGTCCTTCTTTACGGGAAATGAGAGAACTACTTAACCAACCACCCACTGAATAAGTTTACAGCTGAGAAGTCTTGCTGGGGTTTCTCCTTCACTCACCTGGGAGGAAGTGTCTGCTTAAAATATGCGAGAACATCCTACAGCCTTTTCTATTTAAGGATAACATGAATCATTGCTTTCCCACGCAACTGCATTGAGACTAAATCTCAGCACTCATCCCCCCAAGCAGCTCCGAGATATTCTCGGCCCTGGCTTGTCTCCCACTGTGTCCCAAACGTCCCACGTCTCACCTTTTGTCTCTTCCCTGAAGATCCAGGGAATGCTCATGGCTAGATGTGATTTATTCTACTAAGTGAGGATCATATTCAGGGACTTTCAGGTGCATCAAGAAATTGGAACTTAGAGCAACAGTTTTTCTAATGCTCAAAGATCAAACATCAGTCATTTTGCACAAGTTTTAACACAATAGCACCATTTCCTCCCTGACATCCGTATAATACTAAATGGGTACTTTTGTTGCTGTTTGCTTTTATAGGCCCAAGGGTGTTTCTCAGAATACCATTGAATATATACTGTTGTTTACCATCATCAACTGGAAAAACCCACCAACTCAAGAGCTCAGACAGGGCCACGTCGTGCTATTTGTTGATATCTTATATTTTTAGAGATGTACTTGCTGACAGTGTACTTCACAGTTCATTCAGTTTGGTCACAAACTTACCACATTTCACAGGGTTTGCTGCTACTTACAGTGAACTTCCCCCACCACCTATCTGCTGTGAAGTTCATTGCTACGGCAATTCTAAGTGACTTAGAGTGAGCTCAATGTGGCAAGAGGCACAGAATGCAGTATTGAAACAAGATGTCTCAGAGACTCTACAAGTGAGGTTATAGGGGTAGAGCTTTGGAATGAAGAAAATATGGGGCAATCCCAACAATTCCTCAAAGGTTTTCTGGGGTATTCTTACCATTTTTTGTGGGGACCATTTTGGGCAGCAGTGAAACACATCATCCACAGAGATGAGAGTGAAATCCAATTCCCATTCGTCAGCATTACAGCTGCTCTGGAACAAGGAGCTGGCCTGAAGATCCGTTTTCATAGGACAATGACCATGTCAAGTATTGATGAAGTGCCTGTGATGTCTTAGAAAGTCTTAGAAGATTAGCTTCTGTAACGGCTGTGACCTTAGAAGCAGAACAAGATGGCAATTTTGACTGAAAAACCAGCTTCCTCTTTGCTGTGATAACATTGCCTTTTATAGGGAATATAGGGCCTTGGCTTCACTGTTGGTTTAAAGATCTGCACATGCAGCAGCACCAAATAACGACTCAAAGAGAAACTCAAACTTCTCAGAGCTCTTTGAAATTGAATGCGGGCTTCTTTGAAGTGCTTCTAAAAACTGACTAAGCACCATGAATATGCCATAACATACATATACACTAACTGATGTGCCATACAATTACCAATAGTATGATACAACATACTATTGTCTTACTCTAATAGCACATTTGTGTTCTATACGTTAACCCTTGACTGTAACACCTGGTATCTATCTATTTATCCTCTTCACACTGCAGCAATTTAACAATTTGAGTCATTTTTGCTTGGACTATCTCCATTCTGCTTACCTGCTAAAAGACCATGAGTTGCCCAAACATTAGCACAGCAAAGTACTTTGGTGGAACGTATTTTGAGTTTTTCCTCTGATATTTACAGTAGCAGTGCAACTTAAGGTCAGACCCTATCACAACTGAGCCATCAGGTTATCTGTCTGATGATCTGCAATGTTGATAACATAATCATGCACCTCAGGATTACCCGTCCAGCTCACAGCCTATTTGTAAAGTGTGGCACTGACACTAGATTTCCCCCATCAATGGGAGAGGAATTTACCTCCATTTTAGTCACCTTTGGTTCACAATGTGTTAGACATTCTTACCAAAAGCTCTTGACTGTAAGATATCCTAATTTAGATGGGCACTGGAATGAATTCCAAGGGAACTTATTTCTTATGTTAATAATATTGATAAGAATTCTACAACCATTACTGTACAGAGGCAGCCCATGGCCAGTTGAGTTTGTGCTGCCTCCTGGTAGAACAATCTCATTAGTCCTCCTTCATGTGACATTAGAATCACATTGTATCAAATGCCAAGTAAAAGACCTAATGTCCTTTACAAAAAGTAAAGCACAGCAGGGACTTAAAATGTACTGTATCAAAATTCTCATCATCTCCACATTCCATTAACCAAGAATAACATTTCCTTCCTTACAATAACCCTGATGATCCCCTCAGACTGCAGTGGTTTACATTAAAAACAACTCTGTTCCGGCTGTACCATGGACAACAAGCACTAGACTTGCCAAGTATAACCCACACTCTGTCAACAAATTACTGAAGAACTGAGGAATAGATGAGGCCCTGGTAAACACAACGGTGCCCTCTGTAATTCTACCTCTTTGCAAGCTGAGACCAAGTATATACATGGCAGCATGGGAAACCAAATGAATGGTCCAGCTGAAGGGTCTCAATTATCCATTTCCCTACCCAGATGTTGCCTGACCCAGTGAATTCATCCAACAGCCTGATTTCTTCCTGAGAACCCAAAAGTGGCTGAGTATCTGAAGGAGATGCTAGCTGTGCCCAACTTCCTGATGCAGAGTTTCAATTTAAAACATCGATAATTCCTCCTCCCTCAAACCTAACAGATGCTGCTCGACCCGCTGAGTCTCTCTGGCAGATTGTTTGGTGCTCAGAGTCCTAGTTGGTGAATGGCTTAATTCTTACCTTCCAGGAAGTTCTCAGAATGATTCCCAATTGTTTATTTCAACTTGGTCAAAGTCCAAACCCTGTATCTTGTGATTACTCTTCCTCTTTGGAGATCTTGGAGAAAAAGCCGCTGACAGTTGTACCTGCTGACTGATTTCACCTTTGTTGCCACAGGTTACGTTGAAGCTGCTGTGATCCCTGCTGGTGCCAGGAGGATAAGGGTGGTGGAGGAGAAACCAGCACACAGTTTCCTAGGTAATGAACAATCCTACTCTGCCCTTCTGAGTGTTGTTTGCCAATGAAATTCAACAGATTTCACTCTTAGGATCTTTCAGTGTAAAGGCCTAACAGAGTGGAATTCACAGAAGGAAAGCATCTGCTAAAAAATGTTTATTTATAGATGGATAGATACTTTGTTGATCCCAAAGGAAATTACAGTGTCACAGTAGAATTACAAGCGCACAGGTATACAAATAAACAAATATTAGAAGAGAAGTAAGAAAGAATTAAAAATAAGTTACCTTAAACAGTCTAACAGGAGAGTGTCATCATTCCCTCGGCTATAGGTTGACGCATTATAGAGCTTAATGGCCAAGGGTAAGAATAACCTCATATAGTGCTCTTTGAAGCACTGCAGTTGTCTTAGCAGTTATATTAGGTGGCGGTGAGTTGGGCTGGCTTTTTCACCTGCTGGGATCTTTGTTGCCCTCATTTATTCTCTATTTTGTACCCAGCTGAATCATTATTCCCATGGAAAGACTCAGCAAAATCTGCCCCAAACTGTTGGTTGCATCATTATTTCCCTAGATTAAAAGGACTGTACAATGCCAGCAACAGTAACTCATCTTCCCTTTGCTCAGTGACAAAGTTAAATCCAGTAGTCTGCAAACAGAAATGGGAATTTAATGACAGTGTATTCTGGTGGTAATCTGCCCTCCTGCTACTAGCCCTGGATTGTTTATTTATTTATTTACTGATGCAGCCCTTCGAGCCCTGCCATCCCTGCAACCCAATATCAACCCCGATTTTAACCCTAACCTAATCACGGGATAATTTACGACGATCAATCAGCATGCCTTTGGACTGTGGGAGGAAAATGGATCACCCGGGGAAAACCCAAGCATTACACACAGGGTGGACGTAGACAGTCCTTGCAGATGACGTCAGAACTGAACTTTGAACTCCAAACCCCGACGACCCGAGCTGTAATAGCATCGCGCTAACTATCGTGTTACCGCAAGACCCTGCTTGTGAATTTGTAATTCTGCCCTCTGTAAACATGCCAGTTAAAATGTTAATGCCTTTACATTTTCAGCATGTGACAACAATACAGGGAATTAGTTCAGTCATTTCTGCTCAAGGCGGGTAATCCCACTGACGTTCCTCTAGTTGGTTGCTGTGTTGAGAGAATGAGCACGTTTATGCAATGAGCCAGGCTGAGTGGAAACATCCACTCAAAAGATTCAATTTTTATTTATTAGTTTTATTTTATTGAGAGATACATCAGTGTAACAGGCCAATGAGCCCGCACCGCCCTGTGACCAACCAATTAAGCAACTGACCCATACTGTACATCTTTGGAATGTGGGAGGAAACTGGAGCACCTGGACAGAACCCACATGGTCACGGGGTGAACGTACAAACTCCTTACAGACAGCAGCAGGAATTGAACCCTGTTCACGGGCACTGTAATATTCTATGTGTTTCACAGCCAAGGAAGGGCTTTTGAAGTGCTGGCTACCAGAAAAATTAATGTGCGTTCAGCAAGCTCCCACAAGTTGCAATGTAATAATGAGCCTTAGTGATACTGGTCCTGGAGAATTGACCTTGATTATTTTTCAATGCTCAAATCTTGGGATAGGACTTGAACCCGGATCTTGTTGATTACAGGAGCTGTTAATGGGGCACAGTGTTTTTGTATTCAATTATACCATGAGAAAGAAGTGGTAGTGCCCATCAGCAAGGTTGCTTCCCTGCCCATTAGGCAACAGAACACAGAACTAGTTCCTTGCACATTTCATTGGTTGTAAACAGTTGAAAGGCTCATTATTTAAATAATGATTAGTTTTTGTTTGCCTATAACTTTGTCTGATTAGACTGCACAGAGTTCTGTGCACGATCCAGGTCCCCTTATAATAGGAAATACATAGAATATCGATACTGAAGCTGAGCACTTTGAACATTTAAAGGTCTCTTAAGAATAAAAAGACTGAGGGATAATAATAAAACTAAAACAAATCATAAGATTAAATCAACACACTTAAAATGCTGGAGGAACTCAGCAGGTCATGTAGGAATGTACAGAAATGAAAAAACAGTCGACGTATCAGGCTGAGGACTGAAAAGGAAGGGGGAAGATGCCAGAATGAAAAGGCGGGGGTTGGGGATGGAGGATAGCTAGAAGGTGATAGGTGAAGCCAGATGGGTGAGTAATGTTGAGGACTGGAGAAGAAGGAATCTGACAGGAGGGAAGAGTGGACCATAGGAGAATGGGAAGGAAGAGAGAATCCAGGGGAAGTGATAGGCAGGTGGGAAGAGGTAAATAGAGGAAAAGAGTCAGGGGAGGGAAACGTTTGTTTTACAGGAAGGAGAAAACAATATTCATGCCACCAGATTGGAGGTTACCCAGATGGAATAGAAAGGTTAATTAAGATATTCCTAGTTATGCACCAGTCGGAAAACAGAGAAATAAATCCAATCAGGAGTTCACCAGGTGCTTTTCCCCAGAATGTGGTTAGTAGGAGGATATGGCGGCACAGTGAATAGCTTAGCTAAGTACCAATGAGGTGACTTCATGGAGGAGTGGAAGACTATAAGAAAGTCATTGGACAAAGAGCACTGGGAAAAAAATTGTGTGGGACACAACCTCAGCATAGACAGTCAACTGGGTTGACTCTGGTCCCAGATTCGCTTCTAGATGAGTTCAATGCCTTTTATGCTCACTTTGACTGACAGAACATGGAGGCATCTTTTTGAATTCCCACAGTGCCCAACAACCCTCTGATTTCAGTCTCTGACGCCAAGCTGAAAACATCCATCAGGAGGCTGAATCCATCGAAAGCATCTGGCCCAGACTATATACCTGGCCATCTACTGAAGACCTGTGCTAATCAACAGGCTGGAATATTTACCAACATCGTTAACCTTTCACTTCAGTAGTCTGAGGTACTCACCTGCTTCAAGCAGGCTTCAGTCATACAGCTGCCCAAGAAGAATATGGTAATGTGCCTCAATGACTTTCATCCAATAGTACTTACATCCACTGTGATGAAGTACTTTGAGAGGGTGGTCATGAAACAAATTACCACTGGCCTGAGAAGTGACTTGGATCTGTTCCAATTTGCTTACCCTCACAACAGGACAACAGCAGATGCCATTTCATTGGCTCTTCACTCAGCCCCAAAACACCTGGACATTGAAGATGCATATATCAAGTTGCTCTTCATTGACTACAACTCAGCATTCAGCACTATCTTCACTTTGAAACTAATCACTAAACTCCAAGACCTTGGCTTCGACCTTGTGCATCTGGATCCTCGATTTCCTCACTAGCAGACCCCAGACAGTTCAGATTGGCAACATCTCCAGGATGGATGTCCAGGATGAATTCCTGTCACAGTATGTTGACAAGCCAACTAGGGGGAATGCCATACTAGATTTAGTATTAGGTAACAAACTGGGTCAGGTCACAGATCTCTCAGTGGGTGACCATCTAGGGGACAGTGACCACTGCTCCCTGGCCTTTAGCATTATCATGGAAAAGGATAGAATCAGAGAGGACAGGAAAATTTTTAATTGGGGAAGGGCAAATTATGAGGCTATAAGGCTAGAACTTGCGGGTGTGAATTGGGATGATGTTTCTGCAGGACATGTGGTTGATGTTTAGGGATCTCGTGCAGGATGTTAGGGATAAATTTGTCTCGGTGAGGAAGATTAAGAATGGTAGGGTGAAGGAACCATGGGTGACAAATGAGGTGGAAAATCTAGTCAGGTGGAAGAAGGCAGCATGCATGAGGTTTAGGAAGCAAGGATCAGATGAGGCTATTGAGGAATATAGGGTAGCAAGAAAGGAGCTTAAAAAGGGGCTGAGGAGAGCAAGAAGGGGGCATGAGAAGGCATTGGCAAGTAGGGTAAAGGAAAACCCCAAGGCATTCTTCAATTATTGGAAGAACAAAAGGATGACAGGAGGGAAGGTGGGTCTGATTAGAGCTAAAGGTGGGAAGATGTGCCTGGAGGGTGTGGAAGTGAGTGAGGTCCTCAATGAATACTTCTCTTTGGTATTCACCAATGAAAGCAAACTTGATGACGGTGAGGACGATATGAGTCAGGTTGAAGTTCTGGAGCAAGTTGATATTAAGGTAGAGGAGGTGTTGGTGTTGTTAAAAGATGGATAAGTCCTCGAGGCCTGATGGAATATTCCCCAGGCTGCTCCACGAGGCGAGGGAAGAGATTGTGAGCTTCTGGCTAGGATCTTTATGTCCTCGTTGTCCATGAGAATGGTACCAGAGGATTGGAGGGAAGAGAATATAGTCCCCTTGTTCAAAAAAGGTAGTAGGGATAGTCTGGGTAATTATAGACCAGTGAGCTTTACATTAGTGGTGGGAAAGCTGTTGGAAAAGATTCTTAGAGATAGGATCTTAAAGATGGGCATTTAGAGAATCATGGTCTGATCAGGGACAGTCAGCATGTCTTTGTGAAGGTCAGATTGTGTCTAACAAGCCTAATAGAGTTCTTTGAGGAGGTGACCAGGCATATAGATGAGTGTAGTGCAGTGGATGTGATCTACATGGATTTTAGTAAGGTTCCACACGGTAGGCTTATTCAGAAAGTCAGAAGACATGGGATTCAGGGAAGTTTGGCCAGGTGGATTCAGAATTGGTTTGCCTGAAGAAAGCAGAGGGTTGTGGTGGAGGGAGTACATTCGGATTGGAGGGTTGTGACTAGTGGTGTCCCACAAGGATCTGCTCTGGGACCCCTACTTTTCGTAATTTTTATTAACAACCTGGATATAGGGGTAGACGGGTGGGTTGGCAAGTTTGCAGATGCCACAAAGATTGGTGGTGTTGTGGATAGTGTAGAGGATTGTCGAAAATTGCAGAGAGACATGGATAGAAGTGGGCTGAGAAGTGGTAGATGGAGTTCAACCCGGAGAAATGTGAGGTGGTACACTTTGGAAGGACAAACTCCAAGGCAGAGTACAAAGTAAATGGCAGGATATTTGGTAGTGTGGAGGAGCAGAGGGATCTGGGGGTACATGTCCACAGATCTCAGAAAGTTGCCTCACAAGTAGATAGGGTAGTTAAGAAAGCTTATGGGGTGTTAGCTTTCATAAGTCAAGGGATAGAGCTTAAGAGTCGTGAGGTAATGATGCAGCTCTATTAAACAACAACACACACAAAATGCTGGTAGAACACAGCAGGTTAGGCAGCATCTATAGGGAGAAGCGCTGTCGACGTTTCGGGCTGAGACCCTTCGTCAGGACTAACCAAAAGGAAAGATAGTAAGAGATTTGAAAGTAGTGGGGGGAGGGGGAAATGCGAAATGATAGGAGAAGACCGGAGGGGGTGGGATGAAGCTAAGACTGGAAAGGTGATTGGCGAAAGTGACACAGAGCTGGAGAAGGGAAAGGGTCATGGGACGGGAGGCCTCAGGAGAAAGAAAGTGGTGAGGGGAGCACCAGAGGGAGATGGAGAACAGGCAAACAACTAAATATGTCAGGGATGGGGTAAGAAGGGGAGGAGGGGCATTAACAGAAGTTAGAGAAGTCAATATTCATGCCATCAGGTTGGAGGCTACCCAGCCGGTATATAAGGTGTTGTTCCTCCAACCTGAGTTTGGATTCATTTTGACAATAGAGGAGGCCATGGATAGACATATCAGAATGGGAATGGGACGTGGAATTAAAATGTGTGGCCACTGGGAGATCCTGCTTTTTCTGGCGGACCGAGTGTAGGTGTTCCGCGAAACTGTCTCCCAGTCTGCGTCGGGTCTCACCAATATATAAAAGGCCACACCCGGAGCACCAGACGCAGTATACCACACCAGCCGACTCACAGGTGAAGTGTCGCCTCACCTGGAAGGACTGTCTGGGGCCCTGAATGGTGGTGAGGGAGGAAGTGTAAGGGCAGGTGTAGCACTTGTTCCGTTTACAAGGATAAGTGCCAGGAGGGAGATCGGTGGGAAGGGATGGGGGGGACGAGTGGACAAAGGAGTTGCGTAGGGAGCGATCCCTGCGAAAAGCAGAAAGAGGAGGGGAGGGAAAAATGTGTTTGGTAGTGGGATCCCGTTGGAGGTGGCGGAAGTTACAGAGAATTATATGTTGGACCTGGAGGCTGGTGGGTTGGTAGGTAAGGACAAGGGGAACCCTATCCCGAGTGGGGTGGCGGGTGGATGGGGTGAGGGCATATGTGTGGGAAATGGGAGAGATGAGTTTGAGAGCAGTTGATGGTGGACGAAGGGAAGCCCCTTTGTTTAAAAGCACCATCAACGCAGGTTCCAACGGCCATGGATTCGCCCCGGCCGTTGATCTCGGCTGCCCCAGCGACCCAGGACATTTTGAAATTCTGGGCTCCAGCACCATCAACGTGGGTTCCAACGGCCATGGACAGATTCAAAGCGATTGCGCAACCACCGACTGCAACTCCAGCCTTGAACTCCAGGCCGGGTCTTCGCATACTGCGATTGTGACTCCCGTCTCCCCTTCCCCCACCACCACTCTGCAATCCCCTCTCCCTCAGATCTCATCGTCAGCTCCTTGGCCCTCAGAGGCTCCATCTTCCTCTCACCCCAACCTTTCCCTCTCCACTGACACTACCAGCCTCCCCCCCACCCCCCGATCCCATCTCTCATCCGTGCCGGGTCTTTACCATTCCCTCCGATCTTCAACTCTCTGAGGCAGAGCGCTCTGTCCTCATTAAGGGCCTCACCTTTGTTCCCCTTTGCCTACACCTCAGTGAGTTCTGCGTACGCCATGACGCTGAACTCTTCTTCTGCCGGCTCTGTCTCTGAGCTTACTTCTTTGACAAGGACTCTCCTACACCCACCGATGACTCCTTCTCCCGTCTTCAACCCTCCTCTTCTTCATGGACATCCCACTCTGGTCTTCTACCTGCTCTGGATCTCTTTATTGCTAATTGCCGATGGGACATCAACCATCTTGACTTCACCACACCCTGTTCCAATTCCAACCTCACTCCTTCCGAACGCTCTGCTCTCCGCTCCCTCCGCACCAATCCCAACCTCACTATAAAACCTGCTGATAAGGGGGGAGCTGTTGTTGTCTGGCGTACTGACCTCTACCTGGCCGAGGCACAGTGACAACTCTCTGATACCTCCTCTTATTTACCCCTTGATCATGATCCCACTAAGGAGCAGCAGGCCATTGTCTCACCATCACCAACCTCATCAGCTCTGGGGATCTCCCATCCACTGCCACCAACCTCATAGTTCCCACACCCCGCACTTCCTGTTTCTACCTCCTACCCAAGATCCACAAACCTGCCTGTCCAGGTAGACCTATTGTCTCAGCTTGCTGCATACCTGCATACCTTGACACTGTCTTATCCCCCCTTGTTCAATCTCTTCCCACCTATGTTCGTGACACTTCTCATGCTTCAAATTTTTTCAATGATTTTAAGTTCCCTGGCCCCCTCCGTCTTATTTTCACCATTGACGTCCAGTCCCTATATACCTCCATCCCCCACCGAGATGGTCTCGAAGCTCTTCGTTTTTTTTTGGATTCCAGACCTAACCAAATCCCCTCTACCACCACTCTCCCCCGTCTAGCGGAATTAGTTCTTACTCTCAATAATTTCTCCTTTGGCTCATCCCACTTCCTCCAAACCAAGGGTGTAGCCATGGGCACCCGTATGGGTTCCAGTTATGCCTGCCTTTTTGTTGGCTTTGTGGAACAGTCCATGTTCCAAGGCTATACTGGTATTCATCCCCCTCTTTTCCTTCGCTACATCGACGACTGCATTGGCACTGCCTCTTGCACGCATGCTGAGCTCGTCGACTTCATTAACTTTGCCTCCAACTTTCACCCTGCCCTCAAATTTACCTGGTCCATTTCCAACACCTCCCTCCCCTTTCTTGATCTTTCTGTCTCCATCTCTGGAGACAGCCTATCTACTGATATCTACTATAAACCTACAGACTCTCATAGCTACCTGGACTATTCCTCTTCCCACCCTGTCTCTTGCAAAAAGGCTATCCCCTTCTCACAATTCCTCCATCTCCGCCGCATCTGCTCTCAGGATGAGGCTTTTCTTTCCAGGACGAAGGAGATGTCTTCCTTTTTTAAACAAAGGGACTTCCCTTCGTCCACCATCAACTCTGCTCTCAAACTCATCTCTCCCATTTCCCACACATCTGCCCTCACCCCATCCACCTGCCACCTCACTCGGGATAGGGTTCCCCTTGTCCTTACCTACCACCCCACCAGCCTCCAGGTCCAACATATAATTCTCCGTAACTTCCGCCACCTCCAACGGGATCCCACTACCAAACACATTTTTCCCTCCCCCCCCTTTCTGCTTTTCGCAGGGATCGCTCCCTACGCGACTCCCTTGTCCACTCGTCCCCCCCATCCCTTCCCACCGATCTCCCTCCTGGCACTTATCCTTGTAAACGGAACAAGTGCTACACCTGCCCTTACACTTCCTCCCTCACCACCATTCAGGGCCCCAGACAGTCCTTCCAGGTGAGGCGACACTTCACCTGTGAGTCGGCTGGTGTGGTATACTGCGTCCGGTGCTCCCGGTGTGGCCTTTTATATATTGGTGAGACCCGACGCAGACTGGGAGACAGTTTCGCGGAACACCTACACTCGGTCCGCCAGAAAAAGCAGGATCTCCCAGTGGCCACACATTTTAATTCCACATCCCATTCCCATTCTGATATGTCTATCCATGGCCTCCTCTATTGTCAAAATGAATCCAAACTCAGGTTGGAGGAACAACACCTTATATACCGGCTGGGTAGCCTCCAACCTGATGGCATGAACATTGACTTCTCTAACTTCCGTTAATGCCCCTCCTCCCCTTCTTACCCCATCCCTGACATATTTAGTTGTTTGCCTGTTCTCCATCTCCCTCTGGTGCTCCTCCCTCCTTCTTTCTTTCTCCTGAGGCCTCCCGTCCCATGATCCTTTCCCTTCTCCAGCTCTGTATCACTTTCGCCAATCACCTTTCCAGCTCTTAGCTTCTTCCCACCCCCTCTGGTCTTCTCCTATCATTTCGCATTTCCCCCCACTACTTTCAAATTTCTTACGGTTAGTCCTGACGAAGGGTCTTGGCCCGAAACGTCGACAGCGCTTCTCCCTATAGATGCTGCCTGGCCTGCTGTGTTCTACCAGCATTTTGTGTGTGTTGTTGTTTGAATTTCCAGCATCTGCAGATTTCCTCATGTCAGCTCTATTAAACTCTGGTTAGGCCACAGTTGGAGTACTGTGTCCAGTTCTGGTCACCTCGCTATAGGAAGGATGTGGAAGCAATGGAAAGGGTACAGAGGAGATTTACCAGGATGCTGCCTGGTTTAGAGAGTATGTATTATGATTAGAGATTAAGGGAGCTAGGGCCTTACTCTTTGGAGAGAAGGAGGATGAGAGGAGACATGATAGAGGTGTACAAGATATTAAGAGGAATAGATAGAGTCGACAGCCATTGCCTCTTCCCCAGGGCACCACTGCTCAATACAAGAGGACATGGCTTTAAGGTAAGGGGTGGGAAGTTCAAGGGGGATATTAGAGGAAGGTTTTTTACTCAGAGAGTGGTTGGTGTGTGGAATGCACTGCCTGAGACTGTGGTGGAGGCAGATGCACTAGTGAAATTTAAGAGTCTACTAGACAGGCATATGGAGGAATTTAAGGTGGGGGATATATGGGAGGCAGGGTTTAAGGGTCAGCACAACATTGTGGGCCGAAGGGCCAGTACTGTGCTGTACTATTCTATGTTCTGTGTTCTCCTCCAGAATCACCATCAGCACAGGTGCACCACAGGGCACACAGACCTTACAAAAGAAGATGAGAGAATTGAATTCAGTATGTATTTTGTAACACATTTATGTTTATTGTGTAACTAAAAGAAGAACTCCTGCTAAACCGGTGAATACTGAAGATAAATTAGTTACCTGAATCATTGTAAAGTGCTGTTCTCCCCACTGGATTCACACCTTCAGCAGTGAGTCTGATCTGCAGCACCAGGAATATCTCATCATGTGAAGGGTCTCGGCCCGAAACGGCGAGTGTACTCTTTCCATGGATACTGCCTGGCCTGCTGAGTTCCTTCAGCATTTTGTGTGTGTTGCTCAGATTTCCAGCATCTGCAGATTTTCTCTGGTAGTGAAGCATTCATTGCATTAACAGTGGGTCCTTCAGACAATAGCTGTTCCAGCTGGTATCCAGTTAGTGACAGTAGAGAAACTCAGTATTGTTATTCCAAAGAGCTGCTTACTAATATAGGTTTTTGGAGACCAGCCATCATCCATGAACCTGCCGACATGCAATTGGGCAAATTCATCTCATCCACGTCATCCACAATCACAACGGCTTCACCAGGAGACCTGGAATATTTATATGGCCCCAAAAAGCTGTATGAATGAACAGTTAGTGGGCTAGTGCCCTTGTAAAGTATTCTACTTTTTCCAAATGCTTTGTTAGTAATGGTTTTGTGTGAGTCTGGAAACCTTCAGTGATGTCTCATCGACAAAGGCAGATCTTACACCGCACTGTCCAAGTATGGCCGTTCAGATCCATATCTGCAGCATCGTCTTCGAATCGGCACAGCCTTCTACTTACCAACCCAAAATAGACATCCCCACATGGACCCTGTGCTGTCATATAAAGATGATTTGAATAATTGTTGGTACAGGTATGATAAATCTCATACTCCTGCCTGTTGTTTACTCATTTGTAAACTGAAGCTTAGAGCCTTGCCCATGCATTGGTTCTGCTTGTTTTTAGTCGGAATGAGGCATATCTGCTTCCTGCAACGTGCCTCGAAAATATATTATTGAAAAGATAAATTAATGAAATGAAAGCTAACAGGATTAATGGCACAGTTGTTGAGTAGATATAAAGTTAGCTGAAGAGCTATGTGACATTTCAGACTGCAGGTTATTTAGTGTACAGAGACATTTCCTGGGGTTGGACATTACAGCCACTGTTTGACATAAGCTGATGAGTTGTATTAGTGCTATAAAAATAATTTCAATTTCCAAATGACACAAAACTTGGAATTGCAGTAAAGAATGATGATAGTATTTGGTTATCATTGATTTATCATTGTCACAAGTACTGAGATACTGTGAAAAGATTTTGTTTAGCTGCCATCCAGAAAAAAAACTTTCCACACATAAGAATACTGAAGTAGTACAAAGAGGAAAATAAAAATATAGCCTGAAGAAATGGCCAGGTACATGGCAGATAGGTTAATCCAGAGAGACATGATGTGAAACATTTTGGTTGGAAAGATAAGTTGAGACAATATAACTGCATGCTATGTATTTAAAGCAAGTGCAGAAACTGAGATCTACTTGCGCTGGTTTTTAGAACCTAGAACAAAACAGCACTGTACAAGCTCTTTGGCCCACGATGTTGTGCTGACATTTTAACCTACCGCAACATCAATCCCATGCTGCCCCTGCATAGCCCTCCATTTTTTTCATCCATGTGCCTACCTAAGAGTCTCTTAAATGTCCCTAATGTATCTGCCTCAACCATAGTACGTTCCACCCATCTGCCACTCTCTGTGTAAAAAAATAACCTACCTTTGACATCTCACCTATCCTTTCTTCCGTTACCATAAACTTATGATGTAAAGGTGCTGGCTGTCCATGCTATCAATGCCTCTAATCATCTTATACACCTCTATCAAGACACCTCTCACCCTCTTTTGCTCCGAAGAGAAACCCTCTAACCCACTCAATCTTTCCTCATAAAACATATTCTCAACTCCACCCAGCATCCTGGTAAATCTACTCTGCACCCTCCACGGCCTTCCTATAACTAGGCAACCAGAACTGAACACAGTATTCCAATTTTTGACAATTACAAAGATTTTGACAACAGCAGTAGTTGAGAAAACTGTTAAACAATAGACAGAAATAATCTGCTGGAGGAACTCAGTGGGTTGAGTAGCATCTGTGGGGGAAAGAAAAATGTCGATATTTCAGGCCAAAAATCCCTGTATCAGGATATCTTGGCCTGATTCATATATCAACCCAAACTTTGACAATTCCTTTACTCCTATAGATGCTGCTCAGCCTACTGTGTTTCTCCTGCAGATTGTTTATTAGTACAGATTCCGGTATCTGCAGGCTTATGAGTACCTAAATGTTGGGCAGGATCCTTTGGGAGCCCAGCACACAGAAGATAAATAAATTGTGCTGAACCTTTATGTAAAATTGATTTGATCTCAGACAGGTTACTGAACCAGTTGCCTTAAATTGGGTGTAGATTGGGTTTACTAAAACAGTAGCACTGTGGAAGAAAGAACCCAGTTATCTGGAGACTGGGGGGGGGGGTGGCAGAGAAAGAAGATTACATGGAGATTTGATGGAGTTGATTGTTAATTCAACTATTAATTGGGGAAGGAGCATGAGAAAGAGCAGGAGAATGGGATTAAATGGCAAATAAAATCAAGCCCTGATAACATGGGAGCCCTTCCCCAAGGACCAATACTTAAGAACTGTGAAGTTGTTGTGAGGACACTCTCAGGCTGCGTTGATGGGAGAAGATTTTTACTGAAATGGTGCTAACTGGTTGGTACTTCCCTGACTCATCTGAGTTTTTGAATTTGATGTATTCCAACTGAGATCTTGTGGGCTGTTTTTGAGAAGTAAAGTGGAGAGGAGAGGGGCTCAATTCCTTTTCCATGTAAGAGCCCTACCAGGAAGAGTGAACTGACAATTTCCCTAAGACTGATTCTGCAGTGCATCAGCTGATATTTGACAGCGGAGTGCAGATCCCAAGGGCCCAGCAATAGTTTGGTTGGGAAAATGACTTCTTGTCCCAGGCACCAAACCCCTTGAAGCACACAAAGGCCAATAATCCAATGGCACAGTGGGTGCACAGCCTGAAATAATCCACCCACTGCTTGGTTATTTGGGACAGGATGATGACAATGAAGATATCCCACCCGATATCTGTGAGACTATACCATCCCAGCATCTGCAGATAGATTTCTTGTGTAGCTTGTCGATGCCAGAGGATGGGACAGCAGTTTTTACAGCTGAATTCAGTCTAACAGCCACAAAACATGGAGGAACTCAGCAGACCAGACAGCATCTATAGAAAAGAGTAAACAGTCAACAGTTCGGGCTGAGACCCTTTATCAGGCCAGGAAAGGAAGAGGAGAAGTCCAAAGTAAGAAGGTAAGGGGAAGGGAAGAAGAAGTACATGGTGGTAGTCGAAAATGGGAGAGGGGGAGCAGTCAAGTAAAGAGCTGGAAGTTGATTGGTGAAAGAGATAAATGGCTGGAGAATTGGAAATCTGATTGGAGAAGACAGAAGACCATGGAAGAAAGGGAAGGGAGAAGAGCACCAAAGGGAGGTAATAAGCTGGTAAGGAGATAAGGTGAGAGTGGGAAACAGGAATGGGGAATGGTAAAGGTGGGGGCAGTGCAATTACCAGAAGTTCAAGAAATCGATATTCATCCCATCAGGTTGGAGGCTACCCAGACGGAATATAAGGTAATGCTCCTCCAACCTGAGTGTGGCCTCATAGGGGCACCTTCTTACTCTGACTTCTGCTCTTCCTTTCCAGTCCTGATGAAGGGTCTTGGCTCAAAACATTGACTGTTTACTCTTTTCCATAGGTGCTACCTTGCCTGCTGCCTTCCTCCAGCATTTTATGTGTGTTGCTTTGGATTTCCAGGATCTGCAGATTTTCTTGTGTTTCAGTCCAACAGTAATCTCTAAACTTCCTGTATCCCTGGAGGTTACAGAGTGCTCTGTGCTATTCCAATTCTTGCATACAGCTGTGTCATAAACTCAGGAATTCTCTCCCACCCCTCTTCGGCATTCCCAGTGGCACTTCAATCTGCCCTCTTTGAACAAGATTTTGGTTTTCCCCCTAATATCTTGTGGGGTTGTGGGGTCAGGTCACATTCCAGTAATGTGTCTGGACCATTTTATCACTTCTTCTGAAACGGACTGCATTTGATGTTAAAGAATTTTATGATGCAGTGAGGGTCACCCAGCCTGGGACTTCTGGAATGGAATGGCTTTGATTTTTTCTGCTTCATGATCAGAAGGAAGGGAAATGGGAATTTTAGTTTAACTCTTCCATGAGGAGCTGAGGGAAATTGATCAATTCACTGATTTACCCTATACCTGCTTGCAATAATCACTTGCTAGAGGATCTAATTCTGAAAGCCTCCCCCAAGGTCTCGGCTAAAATTAGCCCACAAATGTGGTTTACACACTTGCCTGTCCTAGCCAGCGGCAGAAATCCTCCTGGCTATGCTGATCCTTTTGGAGGAGGGAGAATTAGCAAGTATGGTAGTTGATGGATACCCCATCGTGCTGGGCTCACATTCTTGCCAAGATTGTCAATTATGCTCTGGCAATTATACACTGCTTATCTCTCCAGTTAATTAGCCTGCTGAAATGTGTTTTTTTAAAATACAAACCTATCTATTAAAACTCACTGGTGTTTTGCAGCTTTATATGGGAAACAATTTATTCTCTGTATGTCTTCCTGCAAGGGACAAGTTAAACATTTACCCTCTGCAGAAAGAGAGGAGCACTGACTGAGTCAAGAGCAGGGGTAGACGCTCTGTACAAAAAGGAGTGACAGTACTTTGAAATCAGATTTGAAAATAGTGTCTCTGCACTTTCCTAAACAGAGGCCATGTCCGTGCTCTGTAGATTTGCCTTTCTTCAGCTGAAAGATGAGCATATTTTAACAGGATTTAAAAACAAAAGAGAGACAGAAGTCTGTGGGTGGGGTGGTTCTCAAAATGCTTAAAAGAGAAGCAGGAATACGTGCTATGATGCAAAAACGGTCTTAATGCATCAATGTAAAGGCATCAACAGATTAAAATATGTAAGTGTCAGGCAAAGGATGTGAGTGGGTGGCATAAAATGGAGATTTTAACAGAAACAGAAATAAGCATTGGCACAAAGAATGGATAAAACAGCAAATACATTCCCTAAAAATGGAGAGGAAATATCCATGGAATGCAGATTGCATTGTAGGATTTGGGAGTGAGGCACATTCCAACTGCAAGCGATCGGAGATTAGTAAGAAACATTTAAGTTCCAAAATTACCCAAGTTCAGAAACATAACAGCAGAAGATTTCTTAAACAGATGTGATTGGGAAAAAAAGGGCTTGCTCTTTTATAGCACCTTTCATATCATTTGGATAGTCCACTCTTAGCCAATGAAGAAAAATGCAGCAACTGACATAAATCAAACAAAAAAAAAACACTCAGCAGGTGAAGCAGTAGCTAGGGAAAGAGAAAACATGAGTGTTTCAATTTCATGACCAGTCAAAACTGAGAAAAGTTTCCAATAACAGAGAAGGCAGGGGAGAGATGAGTAGGACAAAAGCAAGATCTCCTGAGTCCCAGTGGGTTAATGAGGGCAGTGACAAACTCAGTACCTTCCTTATCTAGGTAATGTGTGAGGCTGTGGGACGAATCAGGCGAAACTCTGCAAGGTGGAATAAGCAAACCTGAATTCATGGCCTTCTAATGCTGATGAATTCTATGAACAGTTTAATCCAGTATACGTGACAGCCTCTGAAGAAAAGTTGTCTTGAGGTTGTCTGGCTGTCTGGAGAAGGGGCCAGCTGGTGTTAATACATCACAGCTGAATGGTGTCCTCAGACATCAGCCAACTCCTAGAATCACAGTCTGGATTGTAGTTTTTGAAAAAATCAAAAGGACGGGCCTGACAGTAGTCCATAAGCACATGCACACACATCAGCTATTTTAAATGTTTGAAAGTTTATTATGGCAGATATCCATTCAAAGCCAACTGTTCCATGCAGCTACAAAAAGTGCTTATAAAAAGTATTCACCCCCTCCCACCGGAAGTTTTCATGTTTCATTGTTTTACCACATTGAATCACAGAGGATTTAACTTGGCT
Organism: Hemitrygon akajei; assembly: GCF_048418815.1. NCBI lineage: Eukaryota > Metazoa > Chordata > Chondrichthyes > Myliobatiformes > Dasyatidae > Hemitrygon > Hemitrygon akajei. The sequence goes on along the minus strand of NC_133153.1, from coordinate 9,737,692 downwards.
TTTTTGACACTGATCAACTGAAAAGGATTCTTTTGCGTCAAAGTGAAAACAGATCTCTACAAGGTGGTCTAAATTAATTACAAATATAAAGCACAAAATAATTGATTGCTTAAGTATTCACCCCCCCCCCTTTAATATGACACCAAATCATCCCTAGTACCGCCACGTAATTAATTAAAAGGAGATCCATTTTTGGAGGACTGTGTGCAGTCAAGGTGTTTCAATTGATTGTAGTAAAATACACCTGTGCCTGGAAGGTCCAACTGCTGGTGAGTCAGTATTCTGACAAAAACTACAGCATGAAGACAAAAGAACACACCAAGCAACTGCATGTAAAGGTTATTGAACAGCACAAGTCAGGAGATGGATACAAGAAAATGTCCAAGTAACTGAATGTCCCTTGGAGAACAGTTGAGTCAATCATCAAGAAATGGAAAGAATATGGTACAGCTGTAAATCTGCCTAGAGCAGGCCATCTTCAAAAATTGAGTGATCGTGTAAGAAGGGGACTAGTGAGGGAGGCCACCAAGAGACCTATGACAAACTCTGAAGGAGTTCAGAAGCTGAGATGGGAGAGACTGCGCATACAACAACTGTTACCTGAGTGCTTCACCTGTCACAGCTTTATGGGGGAGTAGCAAAAGAGCAAGCCACTGTTAAAAAAAATTCAAGTTGTCTGGAATTTGCCAGAAGGCATATGGGATACTCTGAAGTCAGAGGGTAAATGAATGCAGCAAAACATAGGGAAATCCTGGAGGAAAACTTGATGCAGACTGCAAGAGAACTGCAACTTGGGAGAAAATTTGTTTTCCAGCAGGATAATGACCCCAAGCATAAAGCCAAAGATACACAGGAATGGCTTAAAAACACAAAATTAATGTCCTGGAGTGGCCAAGCCAGAGTCCAGACCTCACTCCAATTGAGAATTTGTGGCTAAACTTGAAAAGGCCTGCTCATTCATGATCCCCGTGCAATCTGACAGAGCTTGAGCAGTTTTGTAAAGAAGAATGGGGAAAAGTTGCAGTGTCCAGATGTGGGAAGCAGATAGAGACTGATCCACATAGACTTAAGGCTGTTATTGCTGCCAAAGGTGCATCGACTAAATACTGACTTGAAAGGGTGAATACTTATGCAATCAATTATTTTGTGATTTATATTTGTAATTAATTTAGATCACTTTGTAGAGATCTGTTTTTACCTTGACACAAAAGAGTCTTTTGTGTTGATCAGTGTCAAAAAAGCCAAATGCAATCCACTGTGGTTCAGCATTATAAAACACGAAAACTTCTAAGGGGGTTTATAGGCACTGTATGTGTAGATTTCTCTCAGAAGAAGAAAGAAAATATGGTCACAAATGTTTGATGAGTGAATGTTTGATATTTATATTTCACCAGCTTTGAAAGATTCCACGAAACAGTCTATCAACAGTGACTGGAAGATCGAGTTGCCTGGTGAATTCCCAATGGCAGGAACCACAGTACATTATGTGCGACGGGGTCTCTGGGAAAAGATGTCTGCCAAGGGACCAACCAAAACACCGCTTCATTTAATGGTAGCTTGCTTTTCTTGTGTCATTGCATTTGGAATGCTGAGATCCCAATGGACCTTTCATAATTTAATAATTTCTTTAAAACTTGGGACTAGGAGATGACTTTTTCTTGCATAAATCTGTCATGGATGGAAATAACATTACTTCAGTAATGACTATCCTTAAATGAGTTCCCTAATGTTTGAGAATATTATTTCCATGGTGTGTAGATGCATACTGATGCTGAGAGAGGACATCATTAGTGAGATTCTGCCAGGAATTTGGTTCGGGGAATTTACACTTTAAACATTAAAGCTGCTTTTTCATCTTTGCATTTTCAAATCATTTGTCATTAGGATATGAGAAGAGTTGGTGAAAGTGTACTTAAGTCCCCTCTCTAATTGTCCCAAAGTTCATCGATTATTCCACACAATGTGGATGATGGATGTCACCTTCCTGAGACATGACCTTTTGGAGATGTCCTCTGTGGTGCAGAGAGCTGTACTTGTGATGGAACTAGCTGAATCCACCATAACTTCCATACCAGGCTGTGACACAACCGGTCAGACTGTATGTCTGTAGAGATGCCAGGATTCTTGCTTTGGATGCCTCTGGGAGTGTTCCGGGTGTCTCTCGCATAGATAAATTACATTTAGTTTCTGAGCTTGCCAAATTGGGATGTTCCCTTTCTCACCGTTGCTAATTGCCCATAACGCAGCTCAACAGATGTAGCAAGTGGTGTATGTGTTTGGGACACCTTTAACCTACAATGTTATAAGTTTACCAGAGCAGTAATGTCAATTATGAAGTGATGTAACCATTAAAAATGCAGGAACATGAATTGCTTAGAATTTCACTGTGCAGAGAAAGGCTGTTCACTTTGCAATACTTATGTTGCCCCCCCCCCCAAAGAGATGCTGCACCCTCTGTTACCCCACCCTCCTTAGCATTTATCCATCCTATTTCCATTTTTAAACATTTCCCCATTTTGAAAGTTATCCTGGATTATCCCAATCCCACATGGTCCAATCCACAGCCAAACCATCCTCAGCAAACACCATTCTATTTGTTATCTTGATCAACACACACACAACGCTGGAGGAATTCAGCAGGCCAGGCAGCATCTATGGAAAAGAGTACAGGACCGAGACACTTCATCAGGAATCTACAAAACAAGATATTCGTGCAAAATTACTGGAGCAGAGTCCCACATTTCTACTGAACACCCAAACAAGTCACCATATCAGCTGCACTGTGCTAAAAATTAACTTTGCGTCAACCAAATGAAAGTGTAAGCTCAAGCACTGTTTCAGATTAAGGAATATTTCATACAATAACTTCAAGCTTCACATTTTTTAAGCTGCTGCTATCAGCTGTGTATTAGTACATATTATTTTCAGTTCAAGTATAGTTTTACTCAGTCACCATGTCCATTAGCTCCAGTCTATTCAGTCCAAGATGCAGCTGTTTATGGCAGTCATGTTGTGAGCTCTGTTGCAAATCTACAGTATACTACTAATTTCTACAATTTTCTTATCGTTTTCTGTTCAAGTAGCTGATAGTCACTTCAGATACGATAGACTGACCCTTCTGAACATCGGGAAGACAGCATTTACCCACTATCTGCCGCCTTTCCTATACTGGGATACCCTGCTTGCACGAACCATGGGAGACTCATCTCTTACATCGCCACTACCTTGGAAGTGGCATTGGAGCCAACGTAGAAGGGTCAGTGTCCTGGTAAAGTTGAAACGTCGTGCTAATCGGCCGCCACTCCCTAGCATACTCCTGGCTAATGTTCAGTCCCTGGACAACAAGCTGTGCGAACTGAGAGCTAGAATCTCCTAAAAGAGGGAAACAAAGGAATGTAACGTTTTATGCTTTGTGGAGATTTGGCTGATGGAGGAGATACCGGACCACACCATCGAGCCCTCTGGGTTCTCCCTGTTCCAGGCAGATAGGTCAAAAAACCTCTCTGGGAAGAGTAAAGGAAGAGGGGTATGCTTCATGGTCAACAGTGCTTGGTGCGTACCCTCAAATCCTTTTATTCCCCAGACCTGGAATACCTGCTGCTGCTGTGCAGACCCTACTGGCTGGCTCGGAAGTTCACAGCTGTTATCATCAGAGAGGTGTACGTTCTGCTGCAAACTGATACTGACCAATGAACTGTACGAGGCCATCAACACGCTGGAGACTGCACACCCAGAGGCCGTCTTCATCATCAGCAGTGACTTTAATCGAGCGTTGCTGACGAAGGTCTCTCCGAAGTTTTGTCAGCACATCCAGGTGAGAATTCATGGAGATAACACACTTGACCACTGCTACACTCCCTTCTGCAATGCTTACAAAGCTGTCCTTCGCCCAGCTTTTGGAAAATCAGATCACTCTTCAATCCTGCTTTTGCCAATGTACAGGCAGAAGTTGAAACAAGAGGCGGCCATAGTTAAAACCGTCCACTGTTGGTCTAACCAATCAGCCTCCATGCTGCAAGACTGCTTCGATGACGTTGACTGGAATGTCTTCCATGATGAGGATGTCTCTGAGTTCATGGATGGAGTCACATGCTTCATCCGGAAGTGCATTAATGATGTGGTCCCACAGAAGACGGTCAGTGTCTCTCCGAACCAGAAACCCTGGATCAAAAGTTCCATGCGAGCAGCACTTACTGCGTGACACAGAGCTTACGCTGCCAGCAATCAGCTGGAGCTCAAGAAAAGCAGCTACGATCTGTGCAAAGCTATCAGGGCTGTGAATTAACAATACAGGGACAAGATTGAGTCAAGATTCACAACGAATAGCACACGTGACTTGTGGTGAGGATTGCCTACCATCGTAGACTTCGAAGCCAAATGTAGTGGTGCCGCCAACATCGCAGCCTCTCTCCCAGATGAGATCAATCGCTTTTACGCTCAGTTCGATGTTGCTAACTCTCAGCCTCCGAGGAAAGCCACTGCTACAACTTGCAACCGGGTCATCTCTGAGGCTGAGGTACACAGATGTTTCCAGTGAGTGGCTGCAGGACCGGACGGCATCCAAGGGCAAGTACTCAGGATGTGTGCAGCACAACTGGCAGGTGTGTTTACAGACAGTTTTAATCTCTCCCTCTTCCAGTGTAGAGTGCCTTCCTGCTTCAAATTTTTCATCCTTGTCCCAAGGACCAAGGTAACATGCCCGAACGACTGGTGTCCTGTCGCACTCACCTCAATAATAAGCAAATTTTGTGAGGCTGGTCAAGGACTACATCTGCAGCATGTTATCATCCACACTGGACCCCTACAATTCGCCTACCGACACAACTGATCAACAGACGATGCAATAGCCACTGCTCTACATACTGTCCTTACACATCTGGAGAAGGAGGATGCTTATGTGAGAATGCTGTTCTTGGACTACAGTTCAGCATTCAGCACCATAATTCCATCCAGGCTCGACAAGAAGCTCAGAGACCTCTGCCTTGACCCTGCCTTATGCAGCTGGATCCTGGACTTCCTGTCAGATCACCAGCAGGTGGTAAGAGTGGGCTCCCTCACCTTCACCTCTCTGACTCTCAACACAGGAGCCCCTCAAGGCTGTGTACTAAGTACCCTTCTTTACTTCCTGTATACCTATGACTGTGTCGCCACCCACAGCTCTAATCTGCTAATTAAATTTGCTGATGACACTACATTGATTGGCCTAATTTCAAACAATAATGAGGCAGCCTACAGGGAAGAAGTCATCTCTCTGATGCAGTAGTTTCAAGATAACAACCTCTTCCTCAATGTCGCAAAAACAAAGGAGCTGGTTGCGGATTACAGGAGGAATGGAGACAGGCTAACCCCTATTGACATCAATGGATCTGGGGTTGAGAGGGTGAACAGCTTTAGGTTCCTCAGCATCCACATCACCGAGAACCTCATGTGGTCTGTACACACCAACTGTGTGGTGAAACAGGCACAACAGTGCCTCTTTCACTTCAGATGGTTGAGGAACTTTGCTATGGGGCCCCAAATCCTAAGGACTTTCTACAGGGGCACTATTGAGAACATCCTGACTGGCTGCATCATTGTCTGGTATGGGAGCTGTACCTCCCTCAATTGCAGGACTCTGCAGAGTGTGGTGCAGACAGCCCAGCATATCTGTAGTTGTGAACTTCCCATGATTCAGGACATTTACAGCGACAGGTGCGTAAAAAAGGTCCTAAAGATCATTGGGGACCTGAGCCACCCCAACCACAATCTATTCCAGCTGCTACCATCCAGGAAACACCGCAGCATAAAAGCCAGGACCAATAGACTCCAGGACAGCTTCTTCCACAAGGCCATCAGACTGATTAATTTAGGCTGATTTGAGTGTATTTCTATGTTACATTGACTGTTCTATTTATTATAAATTACTATGATTGTATATCACACATTTAGACGGAGAGGTAATGTTTTTACTCCTCATGTATGTGAAGGATGTAAGAAATAAAGTCAATTCAATTTAATTCATTTCTCACCATTAAACATGGACAGAAAAATTCAACTGGAAATAACGTCTTAAGCCTTGGAGTCAAAGATTGGCGACCAGTTTACAGTACGTTAACAATACCTGAGCTAAAATGCCATAAAAGACATCTAATTGATTTTACACAGCCTCTGGGAGCTTGCTCAGGCTGAGTCAGCGGTTCCCTTTGAATCACCAGTATCTCATAACGCTTACTGTTTATGGTTCTGTGATATTTAATTTCAAATCTGATATTCAAGTTCAAGTCTTTATGTTCGAGAATTCAGAAGGAAGTGCATTACCACACTTGTTTGAGGACTGGAAAACAAATTAATACCGGAAACCTCAGTGGGTCAGGAAACATCTGCGGAGTTAATGACCTTTCGATCTTTCCTCAGTCCTGGCTCATTGATCTGAAACATGGACTCTGTTTTCTACAGAGCTGCCTGATCAGTTGGACAACCTCTCACATCTGCACTTGTTTTCTTTTGTTGTTTATATTGCTCTGAAGTTAAAAAAAAATCATGGATTTTATCTGCATTGCTGGCAACTTCCACCTGCAAGATAGTTGTAAGCAGTCATTCAGATAGCTGGCTTCTCAGCTTCCCAAGGGCAAATAGGTGTGGGCATCATCCAGCAGCTTTCCCAGTGATAGACACATCCTGAGAATAAATAATTTAACATGTTACTATTTCAGTATCTAGGGGAGTGTGAAGGGCAACCACACTGTCTTGGGCTGCACTGTAATTACACACAAGCTGCTGGTGGTTAGAACGGAGCCAGCACTCTGAACCTTGTATCAATTTAGCCCCTGTTTTATCAGAAACATCCTTTAAACTTTAACTCTCCAGTTTAAGGTAATATTCTTCCCCACTGTCCCTTTCTCTATCCTTCTGGTCTACCCACTTTGGCCTATGCCCCCAATTCTGCCCCACATCACTCTCCTTCTTTCCCCCTGACCAGAACTGTGCCAAAACTGATGTTTCATATGGTCTAAGCATGGCTTCCTGCTCTTGTATTCTATGTTTCCAGCACTAAAGTCAAGTTATCAATAAGACCTTAAGACATAGGAGCAGAATTAGGCCATTCAACCCATCGGGTCTGCTCCGTCATTCTATCATGGCTTTTATTTCCTTCTTAATCCCATTTCCTTGCTTTCTGCATGTAAGCTTTGACACCCTTACTAATCAAGCATCAATCAACCTCCATTTTTAAATGTACCCAGTGACTTGACTTCCGCAGCCGTCTGTGGCAATGAATTTCAGAGATTCACCGCCTTCTGGCTGAAGTATTTCCCCCTCATTTCTGTTCTAAAGAGACGTCATTCTATTCTGAGGCTGTGCCCTGGTCCTAGATTCTCCCATTATTGGGAGCGTCCTCTCCGCGACCACTCTGTCAAGGCCTTTCAATCGTTGGTAGGTTTCAAAGAGATCCCCCTCATTCTTGATCACCTGATTTACTGCCTTTTGGAATTTGTGGACATGCTTCCCAAGATAGTTCCACTCCCCTCCACATTTTAGACATGCATCATTTCTCCTTGCCCTGTTTGGCTTCCCTTAGGCACTACCTCATGCTTCACTTGACTGAATTTGTTTTGCCCGTACATTCATTTCTTCCCGTAGTCTAGAACTTCCTTCCTTCCTTCACTATCGACCACTTTGCCAATGTGGGCCTCACTTTTAATTTTACATTATTTAGATATATCATCAGCTGTAAAGAGACTCATACAGAGCCCCGTCAACCCCTCAGTTCACAGTCCTCAGTTCCTTCTGCTTTCTCTGGGACAATTGTTAATCTACACTTTGCGGATCCTTTGGACCTTCGTCAAACACCTCACTAAAACTTTGCATGCCCTGCCCTTGACCTCTGCAATTTTCAAAAGGCTGCGATACATTTTATCCAAGTCTGGTAAATCATGCATTTTTAATGATGCTGGATATGCTTAATGTCTCCTCACTCTGTATTTCAACAACTTCACATTCAACCTCGTTAATATCATACCTGACTCTTGAAAGACGGATGCAGCATATTCATACAAAATTTTATATGTGCCTTCCATCACCAGTCCCTTTTCACCTTCTGTCCCTCCACACGTTCAGAGAAGAACTCATGTTTGCTTTCATTTTTGTGCCTTTTGTTCCTAAATTTCCTTTTAGATTCAAACATCATACAGCATAGACACGGACCTTTTGACCCACAGTGTCTATGCTGATGGTCAAGTATCTCTCTCTGTGGATTAATCCCATTTAGAAGGACTTGGTCTGTACCCTTCTGTGGCTTCAAGTGCAGATTTAGATACTTCTCATGTTTTGTGAGAAGCTCTGCCTCCCCCATTTGCTCAGCCAGTATGGTACAGATTCCAAGTGCTTTCTGGATGAGACGTTCTTCCCCAGGTCCTCTCTAAACCTCTAAATTTGATACCTTTGTTGTTGATACCTCTGCTGTGACCTGATGAAAGGTCTCGACCCAAGACACCGACCGTTCATTCCCCTCCATAGACGCTGCCTGGCTTGCTGAGTTCCTCCAGCATTTTGTGTGTGTTGCCCAGCTTATCCAATCTCTCCTTCTGGGAAAGATCAGAGCAAGGATGCTCTCAGCTTCAGTGACCCACCCTTTAACGTCAGCCCTTTTCATTGTGCTGGTGGTTGCGTGAGGGCACAAATCTGGATCATTGTTTATAGTAGCCTGTGTGTGGGTTCTTGCTTGAGCCTACAGATGCTGAATTGTGGTTGGATTCAGGAGTCCCTGAATGGAATTGTTTGCTACTTGTGTGGGGGAGAGGATGAGATCTGAGCTCAATGGAAAGCCTTGTGTTGAGGTTGGCAGTGAACACAGACTTTTCTGGCAAGCTTTACAGTACAACAAGGATTCCATACTGCACAGCATTCAGCTCTCTCCTGCATCAGCTACTCTCGGGGGCTGGACAATGTAGGGGTCCCTATCCCACTGAACCTTGTTCTGCAAAACACCGTCCTGCTAACCAGGGAGAAGTGTCAGTGAATAACGTGCAGTTCGTTCAGTTACTGGGGTTTTAAAGAGCTGGACGGGTGTACAGACTGTAAGAAATAGGCACGAGGCTTTCAGTGGTGCTGAGTGTGAGGTGGAGCCTGTGCATACGAGTGAGGCTTATTTGTAGTCTATGAGAGGGTGTGGTGGTGGAACAGTGTATGAGCCTTGACTTTGTAAGGAAATGGCGTATGCCAGTGCACTCACTGACCCAAACTATTTGTTGAGCCCACAGAACTTCATCAAATCCTCGGTTTAATACCTGCCAATGACCTGACCGTGTGTCTAGTCTCACTGCCCCCATATTTCATAATTCTGTGCTTCCAGCAGATACAAGTCACCCGTCACACGTTGAACTTTCCGAACCAAGTCTTCCAGTACTTTGTCTAACATCTATGCTCCTGATTTCTTCCCCATGCCTTAATGCCTTCCACTTTTCCCCAGATTAAATTCACTTCCTGAATTACTGCCAGTACTCACTACAATCACACCTGTCTTTGGGTGGTGAAAACCATTATTGATACAAAGTTCAAAGTAAAATTTATTATGAGAGTTCACACATGTCACTGCATATGACCCTGAGATTCTTTTTCCTGCGGGCATACTCAGCCAATCTGTAGAACAGTAACTGTAAACAGGATCAATGGACAACAAACTGTGCAAATGTAAATATAAATAAATAGCGATAAATAACGAGAGCATGAAATAAGATAAAAGTCCTTAAAGTGAGACCATCAGTTGTGGGAACACCAGAAATGGAATGAGTGTAGTTATCCTCTTTTGTCCACGAGGCTGGTGGTTGAGGAGTAGTAACTGTTCTTGAGCCTGGTGGTGCAAGTCCTGTAGAGACGCTGTTGTGCTTTCTTTGCAATTACATTTATATGATGGGTCCAGGACAGGTCCTCTGAGATACTGACACCCAGGAATTTAAAGTTACTGACCCTCTCCACCTCTGCTCCTCCGATGATTACTGACTCATGGACCTCTGGTTTCCCTCTCCTGAAGTTTACAATCAGTTTCTTGGTGTTGCTGACACTGAGTGAGAGATTGTTGTTATGATACCACTCAGCCAAATTTTCAGTCTCCCTCCTGTATGCTGATTCATCACCACCTTGGTGTCGTCAGTAAACTTGAATATGGCATTGGAGCTGTGCTTAGCCACACAATTATAAGTGTAAAGTGAGTAGAGCAGGGGGCTAAGCACACAGCCTTGTGGTGCATCTGTGCTGATGATACATTCAGCTAATTAAAATTAAGGTGCTGTAATCATTGAAGTTAATGATTCTCTTGCTATCAAAACATGGTTGTTTTGATATCAACAAGAACAGTGTTTTTTATGCCTGTTGTCAGGGTCACATCAATTCAGTAACTAACCAAAATTAATAGACAATATAGGCTTTAAGTACCAATACAAAAGGACTTGTTTTATGAAATTAGTAATTTGTTTTTTAGATTATGTAGTCAAAAAGATGGATGGCTTTGCCTGTGAATGACATTTTCTCAATAACATTATTGCCAACATCCCAGTTTCTAATCTAAAATACTTCATCACCTTGCAGTATAATCCATTAATGTGAACTCCATAAGATTTACATTTTTCAGATGATTATAATCCCAAGACAGAATCAGTCCTTACCGATGTTACCACTGATAGTTACGTGTGCAGTATAAAAATGCCAGGCACATTAATTTAGGGATCTTTGTTCTGATTCAAGCCTGTTGCACTTATAATAGTATCAATATTATCACAGTGAGATTTTCAGAACAAATTCATGGAATATTGATGTGCATCTGTAACATTCATTCTAACAAATTTCTGTTATCTTGCAAACTAGGTGCTGCTATTCCATGATCAAAGCTATGGCATTCACTATGAATACACAATCCCAGTGAACAACTCCGTCAAAGGCAGCGATGAGGTTCAAAAACCACTGGAACCACTTTATTTGTGGACAAACACTGGCTGGGGAGACTGTAGCGTACAGTGTGGAGGAGGTATAGTTTTCATTTAGTTTTTACCAAGGCTAACGAAGAACATCAATGATATTCCCAGATTCCGGCTGTATTTGCATAACGTTGTCTGATTTCCTTCATTACCTCTGTGTATTGTATTCACTGGGGAAATGTGATGGGAGGGAGTGTGATATGACGGTGACTTGGGCAAAGAAGAGGGGATGCTTAGGTGAGATGTAAGTCAAGGAGGGTGAAGGAATTGAGGAGGAAATACAAGTTCTGATGGAGCAACCCAGTCAGTCCCATCCCCCCGTCTCTATCTCTGTAACCCTGGTATGTTCTTTCCTCATGTGACAAGCCATTTCCATGTTGAAATCATTGACCATCTATAAGTGTGCTGCTCTATACTTTCTAGATCATAACCATTTATTGCATAAAATAGTTCTTCCTCACCTTCCCCTCCCATTTTTCCATATTCTATGTGTGTGGGCTTGCACAGAAGTGAAAGGGCCAATTCAGTGGTGTACAACTCTCTGACACTGATCTGTGTTCTCTCTCTGCCAGGTTTATTTTCACCTTTACTCCCTCTTGCTGTCGTTAGCTTTGTTTTTCACTTGTGGGATTCCTCACATGTGTGTTTCATGATATTCTCCATCCTTCCTTACCATCCAGAGAGTCAGGATCAGGTGTATTAACACTGTCAATTGTCATGAAATTTGTTTTGTGGCAGTAGTACAGAGCAAGACGTAAAAGGAGTTAAGTACAAATAATAAGTAGTACAAAGACAAATAACAAGCATGTGTTCAGGGCTTCATTCACTGTCCTGAAATCTGATGATGGAGGGTAAGAAGCTGTTCCTAAAAAATGAGTTTGGGTCTTCAGGCTCCTGTGCCTCCTCTCTGGTGGTAGCAATGCAAAGAGAGCATGCCCCAGATGGTGAAGGTCTTTAATAATGGATGCCACCTTCATTGCCTTTAGAAGATGTCTTGATGACAAGGAGGGTTGACCTTGATGGAGCTGGCTAAGTCTGCAGCCCTGCTCCATACCAGGCTGGTTTCAATGAGTCAGGATGGATGTAATGGAGTCCTGAGTTTGATTCCTCTGCCCGAGGCTTCTCCTCCTCAAGATAACCTCTTGTTCTGTTCACTGTACAGATCCAAAGTTACAGATGATAGGAAATTGAGTGGCAGTGTGAGTTGTGTGAGCACAGGACACAGATCAGCTTCTGGGAGGCAACAGCGGTGACATGGCAGCTAAAATTTAAGGCTAAAAGTATGATATCATCCATTTTGGTAGACAAAAATAGAAAAGCAGAATATTTTTAATTGAGAGATTGAAAGGTTCAGGAAGGACCTAAATGTCTTTGTCCAGGCATCATTGAACATTAACGTGGAGGTGCAGGTAGCAAATTGGAATTGAGTGGTATGCAACAGGCCTTGGGTGCAAGGATAAAGATATGACAGCACTTACATTTGGCCTTGGTGAGAGCACAGCTGAAATATTGCATGCGTGTCTGGTTTCTCTACCTAATGAAGGACATGCTGCTAATAGAAAAAGCACTAAGGTGCACCGGATGGGAGAATTAAGATTAAGCAGACTTGGTGTACATATGGAATTCAGAGGAATGATAAGTAATCTATCAAAACAGACAAAAGTCCTTTGGGATCTTGACAGGGTCGATTCAGAGATGATGTTCCTCTGGCTGTTTAGAATCAATAGTCAGTCTCAGGAATAAGATCTTGGCCATTAGGAACAGAGAAGAAAATTTCTTCACCCAGAGTGTGATGGCCCTTTGGAGTTTTATGTCAGGCCCGAGAAAGCTGATAGATTTTAAGACCAAGCTTGCTGGAGCTTTGGATATTGTGAAATCCATCAGAAGGGTAAAGGTTTTGTGCAGGAAAATATTGCTGGGTTAGAAGTTCAGCCGTGATGTTGTTGAGTGCTGGAGCAGGTGAATAGAGCCAGATGGGCCACTCTGGCTACAGGTTCTGATGTTCTTGATGGAAGAGAATACACCACAGTCAGGCAGCAGAGATACCAGGAGCTTGATAGCAGTTACTAATAGAAAGTAGATGATATTTTAAAGATAAAGAATCTGTCCTTTCTTTGACAACCATCCAGCAGATGTTTTCTTGGGACATCAAATTTCAGAGTTAAATATGAAAGGCCAGATTTTATCGAATTGATTTTGTGGTATCAGTCAGGATTGTGTCCAAGGATATTCTGAGCTCACTATACACAGGGACTGTGTAAAATCTGTTCTTTGAATGTAAGTTATTCATCAATAGTTATCAGGAGCAAGTAAATGAAATTGTGGTCACCAGTAAGACTAGGGAGCCTCAATGGGAAATAACAGACACATTACTGACTCACATGACTCTGCAGTTGGATTAATGGAAGTCGTACTGTAGGTGACATCATTGCCGAATATATCAGAGCTTCACTAAAAGCAAATAGTACTCAAGCCAATTATATTGACTCCCTGTAGAGGACAGGGTATTTAGAAAGAAGGCAGTACTTTCAAAGTCTTCCATATATTACAAAACCCACTATAACCAATGAAGTATTTTTAAGTTCTTGTCACTTCCCAATGTATGGAAGCTAGCAGCCTTTTTGCACAATAAGATTCTGTAGTTCCAGTGAGGTAACAAGCAGTGATATTAATTGATGGCTCGAGATCCATCAGGAACCAAAGGACAGCACCTGCTTCCAGTTCTGATGTTCTTGAGCAAAGGAAGTGAACCGGCGATTTACAACTTGCTGCCAGCCAGTGAGACTTCCCAAAAAAAAAGCTGATGCATGTCCAAAGAGAGCAAATCAGAGCTCACTTTCTTTGAAATAAAGCTTCGTTGACCTTTGCACTGAATGATACATCTATTTTGTGTTGAAGGCTCTAAAATTGTACATGAATTAGCAAGAGATGGGTAATAGTTGCAGAGTTGAGAAATGAGGTGAATAACTGGGTGTCTGGACTATCCTCCCCATCAATCTGGCATTATCCAGAGTTGCGATGTAATTCATCCTTTGGCTTTGGTGAAGTTGGGTTGCATTATCATAAAGGTTGTGAGTATGGTATGCATGTATCTTTTTAAATATTAGCTTTATTGTCACGTACACATTACATTGATGTGTTGGGCTGAAGGGTTGTACACATACTCTATGACTCATCCTCCTGCTAATCCTTCTACCAGTGACTTTAAATATCTGTCCCTGGTTTTTGATCTCCCAGCTAAGGGAAATAAGTTCAATCTATTTACTTTCTACAGTTCTTCATAATTTCATCACCTCATTTCAGTTCCCCTGAAAATTACTCTGTTCAAGAGAAAACTCCAGTCCACCCAATCTTTCTTTGGGACTTCAATTTTCTGACCCCAGCACTGAGCTTCATATCTTTATTGGCACAAGAGATGGCAGGTGCTGGAATCTGTAAACTTCTGGAGGAACTCAGCAGGTCAAGCCATGTTTGTAGGTGGAAATGGACACTTGACGTTTTGGGTTGAGATCTTACATCTGAAAATACTGAGTTCCACCAGTTCATGTCCTTACAGTTAGTCTACAAATACCAGTGAAAATCAGGGAAAGATGGGTTTTGTTTCATAGCCTGCCTGAGCAAAGGCCACAATATACTCGTCTGCTCTGCTTTCTTTTGCCCTACTGCAAGTTGAGAATTTCCATGCCCACTGTACTGCAGTCAGTACTAGATCCGTCTGTTGGCCATTTCAATAAAACCCTGTTGGTTCCATTTCATTATGCCTGTCTGTATTGGGCACTACCAGAACAGATGGACTGCTTCAGAAATTTAACTCCGGAAATTGATCAACTCCATTCTTTCTGTGTTGAAATATCTTGGTCTGTCTCCCAAATGGTGGAGAGAGAGAGAGAGAGAGAGAGAGAGAGGGAGGGAGGGAGGGAGGGAGGGAGGGAGAGAGAGAGAGAGAGAGAGAGAGAGAGAGAGTGTTGTGTGTGTGCAGGGTGAGCTGATTTAGTGTTACTGGTCCTATAATAATTTTAATTCCTTCAGTGTTCGTGAACATTGCTTCAACTGGAAGAGTCCAGCGACTGTCACACCTGAACCACAGAGGGTGAATGTCTTGTTGATGGGAAATTTTGGACAATGCACTTCTGTAGATGTAAAGTGAGTGAGTTTGATGGGGCCAGGCCAGTGAACACAAAAATACTACCCAAAGGAGGGTGTGTAATGGTTGTGACAGGGGACAGGACACCCTGTGATGTGTATGGAATTGATTCACTCCATGCTGTCATGCTTCTCAACCTCTCTGTGCTATTTCCTCTAGTCTTGTGCAGATGAATGTCTAGGTGCAGAAGATGCCATTAGATTCTATCCTGCTGCTGTATGGACCTCTCATACACTGAAGATGAGCACTTGATCTCCCAGTTTACCTTGTCATGTCCCTTGCATTTTACTTGTTTACCTGCACTACACTTTCTCTATATTCTGCATTCTGTGTTTCCGTTTGTACCACCTCATGTACTTATATATGTAATGACCTGACTGGATAGCACACATACCAAAACTTTTCACTGTTTCTCAGTACACGTCAGAACAATAAGAGCAGCAGAGTAGTGTAGTGGTTAGTACAACACTTTACAGTGCCAGTAACCTGGGTTCAATTCCCGTCGCTGCCTGTAATTAGTTTGTACTTTCTGCACATGACCACATGGGTTTCCTGCAGGTGCTCTGGTTTTCTCCCACAGTCCGAAGATTTACCGATTAATTGGTCGTTATATACCGTCTGGGTAGCCTCCAACCTGATGGCATGAACAATGACTTCTCTAACTTCTGTTAATGCCCCTCCTCCCCTCCTTACCCCATCCCTGATAGATTTAGTTTTTCCCCCCTCCTTTTTTTTCACTCTGCCCATCACTCTGCCTGTTCTCCATCTCCCTCTGGTGCTCCCCTCCCCCATTCTTTCTCCCTAGGCCTCCCGTCCCATGATCCTTTCCCTTCTCCAGCCCTATATCCCTTTTGCCAATCACCTTTCCAGCTCTCAGCTTCACTCCACCCCCTCTGGTCTTCTCCTATCATTTTGCATTTCCCCCTCCCCCTCCTACTTTCAATTCTCTTACTATCTTTCCTTTCAGTTAGTCCTGACGAAGGGTCTCAGCCTGAAACGTTGACAGTGCTTCTTCCTGTAGATGCTGCGTGGCCTGCTGTGTTCCACCAGCATTTTGTGTGTGTTCATTGTAAATTGTCCCTTGATTAGGCTAAGGTTAAACTGGGGATTGCTGGGCAGCATGACTCGAAGGTCTGGAAGGGCCTATTCCACACTGTATCTTAATAAATAAAGAAATAATAAAAAAGTAAATTAAATGAAGAGTCCTTGATCAAAGTGATCAGTCAGCTGGTTTGGGCTGTGTCATTGCTTCTGTTTCTTCTCTCCATTCTGTCTTAACTGCTTTCAGGTGAGCGCAGAACAATTGTCCGTTGCACCAAGATTGTAAACAAGATGTTGACAGTAACAAATGACAGTGACTGTCAGCACCTACCTCGCATAAATCCACAGGTTCGGAGATGCAACATCCATCCATGCCAGTCCTGGTAAGTGCCTTTATCAGATAAAAGTGCTCAAATTGCCTGGGCAATAATTCCCACAGATAAGACAGCTTGTGTTTACAGAGTGCCCAGTGAATCCATTGCTTTATTAGTGGGAGATAGCCATTCCATGATGTACAAAAGGGATTGTCAAAAAGCAAGCAAAACTTTCCAATTCAGAAAAGGCTGGGTGAAATGGGCATTTTGTTAGAGTACTCATCTGCACAGGAAATGGCTAAGATTCCTAGATCAAAGACATGGATCCAAAAGTCTCAATGGAGCTTAAGCAGAAGTTCCTATATAGAGCACTGGCATTCTGTGGGTAAGTGTACTGTAGGCAATAAGGAGACAAATTATTAGTTACATTATTACTGATTTTACTGGTTCAAATGAGAATGTTGGCCAAGACTTCAGGATAATGCCATCCTCTTGCAGTAGAGCCCTGGAACATCCAACACTATTCCTAAGATTACCAAAAAAATTGTTTTAAAGCTTCATCCATAAGGAAATACCTCTGACAATGCAGCACTCCCTCAACACCGCAGTGATACGTCAGCTCAACCCTGCACCAGATTGCAATAATTTATTTGATTTTGGTTTAGAGATAGAGAACAGAATGGGCCCTTCCATTCCATCATGCCACCCTGCCCAGCAACCCACCTAGTTAACCTAGCCCAATCATGGGACAATTTTCAATGTTTAATTAACCTACTAAAACGGTATGTCTTTGAACTATGGGAGGAAACCGTAGCACCTGGAGGAATTCCTTTCAGTCACAGGTTGAACAGCACCAGAATTCCAAACTCCGATCGTCCCAACCGCCACACTACTGTGGTAGCCTAATCATGAATCTATAAAGGAGTCCAGTCTGATAAGAATTAATTTTATATTTTTAAAGCTAGTTCATTGCTAAGTCAGGATCAATTGTAGTAATGTTTTTGTGTAAATATTGGCCAAAAACAGAATGAATCAAGAGAGATGACGAGCATAGATAAGGTGGATGGTCACAGGATTTTCCCTCATGTAGAGGAGACTATAACTAGAGGGCATAAGGTGAGAGGCAAAAGATTGAAAAGGGATTTGAGGGGAAACTTTCATATAGACGGTGGTGGATATACAGAATGAGCTGCTGGGGAAGTGGTAAAAGTGTGTAAAATTACAGAGTTCAAAAGGCATTTGATTAGGTACATAGATGGGAAATAAATTGTGGGCCAAACGCAGGCAAGTGTGACTAGCTTGGATAGACATTGTGGTCAGCATGGTGGGGGGGGGGGGGGGGGTTGGATCAAAAGGCCCATTTCCATGATGCATAACTATGTAAGAAGTGAAGAATGTCCTAATAATATCTCTCAGCACTCCGTCCTGCCCTCAAACTAGATCCATTTAAGGGAATTAATTTCAAAACAAGGATGAATAGAAATTAGCACCAGCGAATGCCCTGTGATGTATTCGCTGCCTGATTAAACCAGCCACTCTCCAGAAACAGAATAAGGTGTTCCTGTGTGCAGTGCATGTAATTGGTCCCACTCTCCATGTCTTAATCCAGCTCCCATTTGAAATCCGTGTTTAGATATATCTCCACCTTTCCCATCAGCTGTGCACTCCAGACAGTGCTTTTTTAATTAGAGCACTTTTTAAAAAGAAAACACTAAAAACTGAATAGAAGGCACTGATTAGAAGAAATATTGCTTCATTAATCTACATTTGATCATTGGAGAGTACAACGCACGAGTTATGTTTTCTGCAATGACTGAGATCCAGTCGTTTTTTTTGTGATTTATTTTTTTTTGTTTCCTCTTTTCTTTTGACTCAGGTGGGTGGGAGGCAATTGGTCTCCCTGTTCCAGCACCTGTGGGAAGGGGATCCAGGTTCGCAATGTGACCTGTGTCTATCAACTACAAAATGGCACTTACTTTAACACAAGAAGTCTCTATTGCCTTGGTCCAAAGCCATGGGCAGTACGGGGCTGTGAAGGCCGTGAGTGTCTCACCATGTGGGAAGCCTCGGACTGGTCAAAGGTATGTGCTTCTGAATGGATAAATATGAAGCCCAATCGCTGGTAGACATACTGTCACATGAGCCCAGTTATGGTGAATCTTGCTGACAGCTCAACACCCTCTCTCCGCCTGTCATTGTGTGAGTTTTTTCTCATTCACTTTAAGGATCTGTTCAGTAGCTGAGACCCATGAACCAATGGTACAAGTTAAGATTTGTTCACTTTTTAACTGTGTAGTTTATTTATTTATTTCCAGTGTTCAAACAATAATGTACCTATTGATGTGTTACACTGCCTTAAGATTGATTCCTGTATTTTGGTCATTATGGTCCAAAATTTCATTATACTAGGTCTAATTTCATAGGAAGTCCATGCTGAGTATCAGCCACCCATTTACACTGATCCTTTGTTACACATACCCCTCAACTCCCCCCAGATTCTACCACTCACAATGCAACTAACCTACTGACCTATATGTCTTTGGGATGTGGAAGCAAACGAGAACATCCAGGAGACAGCCAAACAGTCAGAGAGAGAATGTGCAAACTGCACACTGCCACCACTCAAAGTCAGATTTAAACCTGAGTCTCTGATGGCATGAGGCTACAGCTCTACTGTGTCACCTTTCTTCACGCTACCTTTGTTACAGCTGTTTGGTTGTGTCACAGCTCTGGGTGGAAGACTCCCTTGATCAGGAGCTGCAGCATTCCCAGGGATCATTAGTTAGGAGATTGGAGCATGACAGGAGCAACCTGCTCCATGTGAACAAGGTCCACACCAAACAACTCCTGAATGGGAATCAAGCCATGATTTCTAGTGGGAATTTATGCCAGTTTTGACCCATGGAAGCAATGGGTAGGGAGCTTCACATGTGCTGTAGAAGCATTGCAATTATTGCATATGAATTCGCAGGTCATGAGGAACAGACCCAACCCCCTCTGAAATGGAAAGCTAAATAATTACAGAACAAAATCTTCTCTGAAGAAACAAAGCTTGTTGATTAGCAATTAGATTCTTTAGGCATTGTAGTTAAAGCTTCAGTCTCAATCACTCAGTTGTCATCAACCTGGAGTTATTTGTCAGATGGCATTGTTGTTACTTGCCTAGAGCGGATGTTTAAATACTCCTTGTGCTCATTATTGTACCTTAGCTGCATACATCCAGCTAATGCACTGTGTGTGATCCACATTGGGAAACAGCAGCAGGACAGCCCTCACCCATCGGTGCCACCCCTTTCACAGCCTCCATTCTCCATACCCAGTCCTCACCCATTGGTGCCACCCCTTCCTCAGCCTCCATTCTCCATACCCAAACCTCACCCATTGGTGCCACCCCTTCCTCAGCCTCCATTCTCCAAACCCAAACCTCACCCATTGGTGCCACCCCTTCCTCAGCCTCCATTCTCCAAACCCAAACCTCACCCATTGGTGCCACCCCTTCCTCAGCCTCCATTCTCCATACCCAAACCTCACCCATTGGTGCCACCCCTTTCACAGCCTCCATTCTCCATACCCAGTCCTCACCCATTGGTGCCACCCCTTCCTCAGCCTCCATTCTCCATACCCAGACATCACCCATTGGTGCCACCCCTTCCTCAGCCTCCATTCTCCAAACCCAAACCTCACCCATTGGTGCCACCCCTTCCTCAGCCTCCATTCTCCAAACCCAAACCTCACCCATTGGTGCCACCCCTTCCTCAGCCTCCATTCTCCATACCCAAACCTCACCCATTGGTGCCACCCCTTTCACAGCCTCCATTCTCCATACCCAGTCCTCACCCATTGGTGCCACCCCTTCCTCAGCCTCCTTTCTCCATACCCAGTCCTCACCCATTGGTGCCACCCCTTCCTCAGCCTCCATTCTCCATACCCAAACCTCACCCATTGGTGCCACCCCTTTCACAGCCTCCATTCTCCATACCCAGACATCACCCATTGGTGCCACCCCTTCCTCAGCCTCCATTCTCCAAACCCAAACCTCACCCATTGGTGCCACCCCTTCCTCAGCCTCCATTCTCCAAACCCAAACCTCACCCATTGGTGCCACCCCTTCCTCAGCCTCCATTCTCCATACCCAAACCTCACCCATTGGTGCCACCCCTTTCACAGCCTCCATTCTCCATACCCAGTCCTCACCCATTGGTGCCACCCCTTCCTCAGCCTCCTTTCTCCATACCCAGTCCTCACCCATTGGTGCCACCCCTTCCTCAGCCTCCATTCTCCAAACCCAAACCTCACCCATTGGTGCCACCCCTTTCACAGCCTCCATTCTCCATACCCAGTCCTCACCCATTGGTGCCACCCCTTCCTCAGCCTCCTTTCTCCATACCCAGACATCACCCATTGGTGCCACCCCTTCCTCAGCCTCCATTCTCCATACCCAGACATCACCCATTGGTGCCACCCCTTTCACAGCCTCCATTCTCCATACCCAAACCTCACCCATTGGTGCCACCCCTTCCTCAGCCTCCTTTTTCCATACCCAGACATCACCCATTGGTGCCACCCCTTCCTCAGCCTCCATTCTCCATACCCAGTCCTCACCCATTGGTGCCACCCCTTCCTCAGCCTCCATTCTCCATACCCAATCCTCACCCATTGGTGCCACCCCTTCCTCAGCCTCCATTCTCCATACCCAGACATCACCCATTGGTGCCACCCCTTCCTCAGCCTCCATTCTCCATACCCAGACATCACCCATTGGTGCCACCCCTTCCTCAGCCTCCATTCTCCATACCCAGACATCACCCATTGGTGCCACCCCTTCCTCAGCCTCCATTCTCCATACCCAGACATCACCCATTGGTGCCACCCCTTCCTCAGCCTCCATTCTCCATACCCAAACCTCACCCATTGGTGCCACCCCTTTCACAGCCTCCATTCTCCATACCCAGTCCTCACCCATTGGTGCCACCCCTTCCTCAGCCTCCATTCTCCATACCCAAACCTCACCCATTGGTGCCACCCCTTCCTCAGCCTCCTTTCTCCATACCCAGACATCACCCATTGGTGCCATCCCTTCCTCAGCCTCCATTCTCCATACCCAGTCCTCACCCATTGGTGCCACCCCTTCCTCAGCCTCCATTCTCCATACCCAAACCTCACCCATTGGTGCCACCCCTTCCTCAGCCTCCATTCTCCATACCCAAACCTCACCCATTGGTGCCACCCCTTTCACAGCCTCCATTCTCCATACCCAGTCCTCACCCATTGGTGCCACCCCTTCCTCAGCCTCCATTCTCCATACCCAAACCTCACCCATTGGTGCCACCCCTTCCTCAGCCTCCTTTCTCCATACCCAGACATCACCCATTGGTGCCACCCCTTCCTCAGCCTCCATTCTCCATACCCAGACATCACCCATTGGTGCCACCCCTTTCACAGCCTCCATTCTCCATACCCAAACCTCACCCATTGGTGCCACCCCTTCCTCAGCCTCCTTTTTCCATACCCAGACATCACCCATTGGTGCCACCCCTTCCTCAGCCTCCATTCTCCATACCCAGTCCTCACCCATTGGTGCCACCCCTTCCTCAGCCTCCATTCTCCATACCCAATCCTCACCCATTGGTGCCACCCCTTCCTCAGCCTCCATTCTCCATACCCAGACATCACCCATTGGTGCCACCCCTTCCTCAGCCTCCATTCTCCATACCCAGACATCACCCATTGGTGCCACCCCTTCCTCAGCCTCCATTCTCCATACCCAGACATCACCCATTGGTGCCACCCCTTCCTCAGCCTCCATTCTCCATACCCAAACCTCACCCATTGGTGCCACCCCTTCCTCAGCCTCCATTCTCCATACCCAGACATCACCCATTGGTGCCACCCCTTCCTCAGCCTCCATTCTCCATACCCAGTCCTCACCCATTGGTGCCACCCCTTCCTCAGCCTCCATTCTTCATACCCAGACTTGCACCATTTTGCTAAAATTCTAGCGTGGTTGGATTGAGTGCTGCAGCCCTATGAGACCAAGGGATAGAACATAGACATAGAAATCTACAGCACATTACAGGCCCTTTAGCCCACAATGTTGAGCCTACTATGTAACCTACTCTAGAAACTGCCTAGAATTTCCCTACTGCATAGCACTCTGTTTTTCTAAGCTCCATGTACCTATCTAAGAGTCTCTGAAAAGACCCTATTGTATCCGCCTCTACCACCGTTACTGACAATGTATTCCATGAACCACCATGACACAGTGTGTGAAAAACTTACCTCTGACATCCCCCTTGTACCTACTTCCATGCACCTTAAAACTATGCCCCCTCGTGTTAGCCATTTCAGCCCTGGGAAAAAGCCTCTGACTATCCACACAATCAATGGCTCTCATCATCTTATACACCTCTATCAAGTCACCTCTCATCCTCTGTCACTCCAAGGAGAAAAGGCCAAATTCACTCAACCTGTTCTCATAAGGCACACTCTCCAATCCAGGCAACATCCTTGTAAATCTCCTCTGCACTCTCTCTATAGTATCCACATCCTTCCTGTAGTGAGGTGATCAGAACTGAACACAGTACTCCAAGTGGGGTCTAACTAAGGTCTTGTATGGCTGTAACATTACCTCACAATGAGAGAGAAACTGGTTATGAACAGAAGGTAAAATTCAGTGGTCTTTCAAAAGCATGGACATCAGAACAGTGTAACATCTGAACGACTCACCCACTGTAGTTACTCAAGCCCTGTCTGAGGTTAGGGTGGAAGAACTCTGTTCGGCAGGGTCGACCATGGATGATGTGTCCCAGCTCCCTATGTGATGTGCGAGCCAGTATACAAGTCAGGACGGTATTTGCCAGCTGAAACTCCTCCTCTCTACGCAGCTGATAAATTCAAAGAAAGGACAGAAACCGCTGCAGTTTGACACCTGCGGCATTGCAGGAGTTTCCAGTCAGTGTTGAACTCAACGAAGAACTGCCTTAGGAATTCCAGCTCTGGATTTTTCCTCAGGATTTACACCCGAAGCTTTCCTCATGAGTAGGTATAGCCACAAGGCAGCGAAGGTGTGAGATCAGAGTTTTCCTTTGCAATACACACAAAATGCTGAAAGAACTCAGCAGGTCAGGCAGCATCTATGGAAATGTATAAATAGTCAACACTTCGGGTGAAACCCTTTTTCAGGACTGAAAATGAGGGGAGAAGACACCAGAATAAAAAGGTGGGAGGAGGGGCAGGAAGATATCTAGAAGGTGATATGTGAAGCCAGGTAGGTAGCAAAGATAAAGGGCTGGAGAGGATGGAATCTGATAAGAAAAGAGAGTGGACCGTAGGAGAAAGGGAAGGAGCAGGGGACCCAAGGGGAAGTGATAAGCAGGAGAGAAGAAGTAAGAGGCCAGAGTGGAGAATAAAAGGGTTGTAGGGCAGGGGAAAGGGAAAAACTTTTTTTACCAGAAGGAGAAATTAATATTCATGCCATCACGTTGGCGGCTACCCAGATGGAATATCAGGTGTTGCTCCTCCACCTTGTGAGGGTTGTCATCATGGCACAAGAGGAGGCCATGGACTGACATGGCGGAATGGTAATGGAAATTGGAAGTAAAATGTTTGGACACTGGGAAGTTACACTTTAGGGAGATGGAGTGGAGGTGCTTGACAAAGCGGACCCCCGATTGAAGCAGAGGTTTACTACTAGATGAACTGCCAACCACAGCTGATGAGCCACATCTGCCCGAAGTAACTGCTCTTATGGCGCCAGTAATCCACCTTTGTCTTTTCTCCCATCCGTAGCTAAGCCACACATGAAGGCCAGGAGCTGGACTTGGTTGTCAAAGGCTATTTGAGATGCACACCATTGGGAGCATTTAATAGGTAGTGGGAGGTTATCCCACTACCATCCCTGGCTATAACAATCTTAAGGGATCTGCAGACAAATCTGTGTATCCCACATGGGACTGATCCACCACATTAGAATCTACTTAATTGGAGCAGAACCAAGTTGATCTCATCCTAAGGGACTGTCAGAGAAGGAGATAAGTTCTGCTTACTCAAGACCATAGCATGTTTTTGTGGGACAAGGGCACTTTCCCGAATTACTAGCTCCTGACACTGATCAGGTGTCCAGTACCTTTCTAATAATGATACCCAAAGAGCAAACAGGAATATTATGGAAATGGAGGTCTGACCCTTGGAGTGATCCAGGATTGCAGTGCTGTAGACCAAGGTGAAGGAAATGTTCACTAGTGTTGGTTGTATTCTGCATCTTCTGGTCATTGTGCAAGTACTGTGTGCCACAAAGAAGAGGAGGAGGCAGTGCAGTAGGAGCACATTCTACACAGGAGGCAACACTGAGAAATCCTCTTTGGAGGAGCTGTAAAGCTGTGTTATATTGTCGCTCCATTCAGTTGAGAAACCTGCAACACTCAGAGAAAAGTTTGTGGTCACCATTCAGTTTGGGCTGATCTTCAGTAGGGGATGATTGGCCACAGACAAGGCAATATTTCCATGAAAAGGTGTCACTATTTTTACCAATAATTCAGCTACAGTCAACAGAACAATGATGGGGGGAGGAGGAAATTTTCTGATCAGCCCAGTATCAGCAGCTTTATGTAATGGAAAAGCACAAGGAACGACTAGAAGGGAGACCAATGCCAGGATGAGAGTGGTACTGGCCGATGTTAATTGGAATTTAAGACTGTGGGCAAAACTATAATAGATGAAAGGTGACTGTTGTGGTAATCCAGGTAATTAACTTCAAGGCAGAAAGAAAGGCAACCAAAGTTAGAATCTATGGGATGACAAGAGGGAGATTATAATGAAATGGAAAGAGATGCATAAAATACATCAGGTTTAGCCTTCTCAGACAACCCTTCAGCTTCCATGGTACCCTGTTACCAGTCCAGTTCGGTGGTTCTGAGTTGACTGATAGATAGATAGATAGATGATAGATAGATACTTTATTCATCCCCATGGGGAAATTCAACTTTTTTCCAATGTCCCATACACTTGTTGTAGCAAAACTAATTACATACAATACTTAACTCAGTAAAAAAAATATGATATGCATCTAAATCACCATCTCAAAAAGCATTAATAATAGCTTTAAAAAGTTCTTAAGTCCTGGCGGTAGAATTGTAAAGCCTAATGGCATTGGGGAGTATTGACCTCTTCATCCTGTCTGAGGAGCATTGCATCGATAGTAACCTGTCGCTGAAACTGCTTCTCTGTCTCTGGATGGTGCTATGTAGAGGATGTTCAGAGTTATCCATAATTGACCGTAGCCTACTCAGCGCCCTTCGCTCAGCTACCGATGTTAAACTCTCCAGTACTTTGCCCACGACAGAGCCCGCCTTCCTTACCAGCTTATTAAGACGTGAGGCGTCCCTCTTCTTAATGCTTCCTCCCCAACACGCCACCACAAAGAAGAGGGTGCTCTCCACAACTGACCTATAGAACATCTTCAGCATCTCACTACAGACATTGAATGACGCCAACCTTCTTAGGAAGTACATTCGACTCTGTGCCTTCCTGCACAAGGCATCTGTGTTGGCAGTCCAGTCTAGCTTCTCGTCTAACTGTACATTGATGAGGCCAATGTGAGAATGTTGTACCAAACCAATTAAATTAGTAATCAAATGGCCAACTAAACTAATCCCCTCTGCCTACACAATGTCCATATCCTTCCATTTTCCTCACATTCATGTGCCTGTTTAAACATCTCTTAAAAGTCTCTAACATATCTGCCTCTACCACCACCCCAGGCAGGGCATTCCAGGCACTCATTGCTCTATAAAAAAAATGACCCTGACACCTCTTTGAAATTACACCCCCCCCCACCCCCAACCTTAAATGCATACCCTCCGGTAATAACCATTTCAACCTGGGGAACAAAGATACTGTCTGTCTATTCTATCTGTGTCTCTCATAGTCTCCTCCCAGCCTCTGCTACTCCAGAGAAAATAGCCCAACCCCAGTTGTCATTGCACATGCTTTCTAATCCAGGCAGCATCCTAGTAAACCTCTTCTGCACCCTTTCCAAAACCTCAACATCCATCCTATAATCAGGTGACCAGAATGTACGCAATACTTCAGATGTGACTTAACTACAGTTTCATCAAGCTGCAACATAACTTCCTGACTTTGTCTCCTCTGATAAAGGCAGGTAGGCAAGTTTGCCATGTGCCCTCGTAATCACCCTATCAACCTGTGTAGCCTCTTTCAGGGAACTATGAACTTGGATCCCAAGATCCCTCTGCTCATCAATACTGTTAAAAGTTTTGTCCTTAACAGTGTACTATCTCTTTACATTTGACTTACCAAGCTGCAACACTTTGCATTTAGCTGGGTTAAACTGCCAATCCTCCACCCATGTTTGCAACTGATCTATATCCTGCTGTATTCTTTTCCAATCTTCTATGCTATCCACAACATGAGCAATCTTTGCATCTTCTGCAACTTACTAACCCACCCACATTATCATCCAGGTTATTTATTCACATCACAAACCGCAGACGTCCCAGTACAGATCCCTGTTGAACACTACCGACCATAGACCTCCAGCTAGAATGTCCCTCCATCTTGAATGGGCAAGCTAGTTATGAATACAAATGGCCAATTCACCATGGATCCTGTACATCTTAATCTTCTGGATGAGCCTCCTATGAGTGACCTTGTCAAACATCTTAGTAAAATCCATGTAGACTACATCCAAAGATCTACCATAATCAATCACCCTTGTCACCTCGTCACCTCATCAGTAAACTCAATCAAGTTAGTAAGACATGACTTGCCCTGCACAAAAACATGTTGGCTCTTCCTAATTAAGACATGGCTTTCCAAATGCTCATAAATCCTATCTCTAAGAATTCTCACCAGTAGCTTCTCTACCACTGATGTGAGATTCACCATATTTTCCAGGGTTATCCCATATCATGTTTTTGAATAATGGGGCAAGACTATCTACTCACCATCCTCTGGGACCTTGCCTGTAGTTAGAGAGGACCCAAAGATATTGGCCAACACCCCAGTAATCTTTTTTCTTGCTTCTCTCAGTAACTTGGGGTACATCTCATCAGGCCCTGGAAACTTATCCACCTTAATGCTCTTTAAGAAACCCAATACCATCTCCTCCTTTACTTCAGAATGCCCTAGCATATTAAAAACCTCAGCTTTGATCTCCCTATCTTCTGCTTTGGTATTTACTAAGGAGAAGGATGTAAAGTCCTCATTATGGACCTCAGTTACATCCTCTGCATCCAAGAAATATTTCCTCCCCTCTTTATCTTTGAGTGGTCCTACCCTCTCTCAGGTTATCCCCTTGCTCTTGATATATGTATAGGATACCTTGAGAATCTCTTTAATCCTGCTTGACAAAGACTTTTCATGGCCTCTCCTGGCTTTCCTAATTCCCTTCCTGATTTCCTTTCTAGCACTTTTATAATTCTCAAGGGCTCTGTTTGATTATAGCTATCCAAAGCTTTACATACTTTTTCCTCTTGACAAAATTAATCACCTTCCTCGACATCTAGGGTTTCCTCATCTTGCCACCCTTGTCATCCCTTCTGCCTGGAACATTCCTGTCGTGTACTCTGTGCAATTGGTCTTGAAAACACTTGACTTGTACAAAAACAGCTGCTCCTAATTAACTCTCCCTAGTTCCTTCCTATACTCACATAATTTTCCCTCCTCCAATTTAATACTCTCTCGTAAGGTCCATATTTGTTCTTATCTTTAGCTGTCTTAAAACTTGAGGAGTTGTGGTCACTATTCCCTTACTGCTAACCCACTGAAAGGTCAGTCACCCGGCCAGGGTCATTACCTACTACCAGATCCAGTACTCAATAATTGATCAGAGTTACAGGGAAGTGGTCACCCCTAAGTTGCAGGAGGCGAGTAGCTGGGTGACTGTTGGGAGAAAAGGAAATGTGTGAACTGGAAATGTGAATAGGTAGTTAGCGCAGAGCACCCCTGTGGCCATTCCCCTCAATAAAGTATACTGTTTTGGATACTGTTGTGGGGAATGACCTCACAGGAGAAGGCCATATGGACCAAGTTACAGCACTGAGCATGGGTCAGTGGTGCAGAGAATAAAGAAGGAGAAGAGGGGAATGGTAGTGATAGGGGACTCAATAGTCAGGCAAACAGGAGATGCTGGGGACATGAATGGGACATCCAAATGGTATTTGTCTCCCAGGTGCCAGGGTCAGGAACGTCTCAGATCGCATCCACAGGATTTTGAAGGAGAGCAGCCAGATGTCTTGGTACATATTGGAACCAATGACACAGCAAAGAGATCCTGAAAAGAGAATTTAGAGGGCTAGGCAGAAAGCTGAGAAGCAGGACCCCCCATGATAGTAATTTCTGGATTGCATCCTGTGTCACACACCAGTGAGGGTAGAAACAGGATGATTTGGCAGATAAATATGTGGCTGAGAAGCTGGTGGGAGGGGACAGGGCTTCAAGTTCTTGGATCATTGGGATCACCTCTGGGGGAGGTATGACCTGTACAAAAGTGGCGGGTTGTACCTGAACCCGACGGGGACCAATATTCTCCCGGGCAGGTTTGTTAGAGCTGATGGGGAGGGTTTAAGCTAATTTGGCAGGGGGTGGGACCCAGAGTGAAGGGACTCAGGATTGGACAGATGCTTAAAAAAAGCAAAGATAGCAGGCAGTCAGACTGTTAGGAAGGGCAGGCAGATGATAGGACAAAATTGCAGCCAGCAGGGAGAGTATCAGTGCATTGGGGATGCAGAATCTAAAAGGGTAACAAATACAGTACTCTAAGTGTTATATCTCAATGCGCAAAGTATAAGAAATTAGGTGGATGATTTTTTGAGGGAAGTTGAAATCCCCCATGACAACAATGCTATTTTGTTACACATTTCCTTCATCTGCCTGTATATCTGTGCCTCAAAGTCCTGGTGTCTGTTGGGGTGTGGAGTCTGTAGTGCAGTCCTGTCATACTGATTGCAGCCTTCCTGTTTTAGAGTTCTACCCATATAGACTCAGTGGATGCGCCTTTTATATTATGTACCTTCTGAGTGTAGCTGGGCTAGTGTCCCTGATTAATAGTGCAACCCTAACCCCCCACTTTTGCCTCCCTTTGTGCCATTTCTAAAACATTGAAACCCTGAGACATCATGCTGCCATTCCTGTCCCTCTTTCAATCAAGTCTCAGTAATGGCCACAACATCATAGTTCCATGCTCTGAGTTTATCATCTTTACCCAT
The DNA here is from genome assembly GCF_048418815.1 of Hemitrygon akajei. Lineage (NCBI taxonomy): Eukaryota > Metazoa > Chordata > Chondrichthyes > Myliobatiformes > Dasyatidae > Hemitrygon > Hemitrygon akajei. Next base: position 9,708,021 of record NC_133153.1, on the reverse strand, counting down.
AATGCTCCAAGCACTAGAATGCACAGACTTTAAAACTACCTGTCTTATCATATCTATAACTTTGGTCCTGTCTGTTATTACTGGGCCTGAATCTGCGCCTTCCTCTCCATCCCTCCACTTTCTGACCTGGTGCTCTGGTTCCCATCCCCCTGCTAAACGAGTTTAAACCTTCCCAAGTAGAACTAGCAAACTTCCTGGCCGGGATATTAGTTCCCCTCAAGTTCAGGTGCAATCTTTCTCCGTTATACAGCTCACCCCTGCGCCAGAAGAGATTTCAATAATCCAATAACATGAAACCCTGTCCCCTGCACCAGTTTCTCAGCCATTCATTCATCTGTACTATCATCCTATTTGTGCACTGACTAGCACATGGCTCTGAAGAAATCCAGAGATTACTACCTTAGAGGCCTTGCTCTTCCACCTCCTTCCTAACTCCCTATACTTTCCCCCTTTCTACTTATGTCATTGGTGCCACTGTACACCACAACCTCTGGCTGCTCACCCACCCTTTTGAGAACATTCTGCTGCTTCTCCAACTCATCTTGGACCCCAGCACTGGAGGCAACGCACCATCTTGGCCTCTCTGTCGTAGCATAGAATCTCCGATATGTTCCCCCACTGAGTCTCCCATCACTATCATTCTGCCTGACTTTACCCTTCCTGCTGAGCCTCAGAGCTGGCCACAGTGCTACTGGACTGGCTGCTGCTGCTGTGCCTTCACAGGTCATTCCACTCCCCCACCCTCACCCCCCCCCCAGTAGTACCTTGTTGCTGAGGGGAATGGTCACAAGGGAACCCTGCTTACTCCCCTCACTTCTCCTGATAGTCCTGAAGCCTGCACTCTGGGTATAACCACCTCAGTAAATTTCATCTGTGAGATTTTCAGCCTCCCAGATGGTCCTAAGTACATCAAGCTCCAGCTCATTTTCTTCTCCAGATCCTTGAAGAGCAGAAGTCAGGTGCAGTTATCACAGATATTGTTTGTTACCCTGAAATCCCACACCTTACAGGAGGAGCATTCTACCACCCTAAGTACCTTACCCCCTACACTGAATTAAGGCCTAAGGATTTACAGACAACAAAAAGAAACTTACCTGCTCTTACCGGCACCTTCTCTCTGAAACCTATGAGTTTTACACTCATCTAAGTTACTTATTCAGCCTCTTCTCACCAAGCTTCTCGTAGCTTTGGCTCTAACTTCTTAAGCCTGAGTTCTGTAATTAAAATAAATTATTCCAAATGACTCAGAAGCACGTTGAAGCCTGTTAAGCGAAAGACCTCCACTCTAACTCTGGCCACTCCAACAATGGCCACTCTGCTTACACCTCTCTCCTTTACACAAGCTCAAATAGAAATCACTCCCAATGAGGCTAGTTGTTTTTAAATGACTGCTGCTCAGCAACCATGTGCTTTTCTACTTGGAGTAGTTTTGGGCCAAGGATTCCAAGGAGTCAGTGGGGATGTTGATTTCCTAAAAGGGGCTTTGAATCCTTTTCTCTGTTCATGTGGTGACCTATCCCAATGTGGAGCTTGAAACAGTCTTCTTCAAGAAACTGCTGTTAAGCAAATGAATGAGGTGGCCTGACTAGCAGAGCCACTTAAGTACACTTAGGACCTCGGTGCTGGAGATGTTGCCTGGAGAAGGATACTGATATTGGTTCTAGTGGACTTGGAGGATTTTCCAGACAGATTTCTGGCAATATCTCTCCCGTGCATTGACAGTTGTGTTGGAATTTGTAGCATGTAGAAGGGCAGAGCTCATTGCTGCCTGGTAGACCATGAATTTTGTCCTATATTTGAGATCTTGATGCAAATACCATTTCTTCAATTGAGCAAAGGTTGAAAATGATGGTAACACTCATTATTGATACTTGCCTTCAAGGATGGTGGCTTATGGACTGAGATGATGTCCACATCTATCTTTTTTGACAGAGGGTAATTTTGTGCAGTGGAACTACTGCATGATTTTTGTCTGGTCAATGTTAAATGCAAAGGCCTATTCTCTCTCAAGACTGTCCAACCACGATGCCTCACTCTTGCACAAAAGTCAACTCAAATGCAGTCATCTACCTGTGTTTGTGCACACTCTAGAGGTCATTATAAACTCGTTCACTGAAACCAATGAGCCGATGGGTTTTACCCTGAACATTCACTGAAACTGGTGAGAGGATGGGCTTTACCCTGAACACACACTGACTAGGCTAATGAGAGGGTGGGTTTTATCCAGAACATTCACTGAACAAACCAATGAGAGGGTGGGCTTTACCCTGAACATTCACTGAATAGGCCAATAAGAGGATGAGTTTTACCCTGCAAACCAATGAGAGGGTGGGCTTTACCCTGAACATTCACTGAACAAACCAATGAGAGGTGGGCTTTACCCTGAACATTTACTGAATAGGCCAATAAGAGGATGAGTTTTACCCTGCAAACCAATGAGAGGGTGGGCTTTACCCTGCAAACCAATCAGAGGGTGGGTTTTACCCAGAACATTCACTGAACAAAGATTCTGTATCGATCTACCTCCACTCTCCAATACCTTCTTCCAACAATATAGGTCTATGCTAAGACTGGAAAACACAGATCACTTTTCATATATCAGGAACTACCTCTAAGTAATGACATTTACCATCTACCATTGTGCTAGCCTTGTCTTTAGGTTCCTGATGAAGAGAGTATAATTCAACTTTATCTCTCTATTCCTCCTGCATTGTGATTTAAAATCACTCTCTCATAAATGACATCAGTGGCTTTTCCAGTACATGTCCAACACAGACATTGTCTTTGTTCTACCACCGCTCCTTCTTTCCTGCAAGTTAAAGCACATTTGATTTCTCATTTTTCCCATTACAAAGGAAGATTGTTTACTGTTGCCACCCAACAGATAGTGCCTGGCCTGCCTGAGTGTTTCCAGCAATTTCAGTTTTTATTTCAGATTTCCAGCATCTGCTGAGTTTTGCATTTCATACAAAATAGTTCTCATTTTGATAGAGGTATTAAACTGTTAGATACAGAAGACCAAAATGGATACAAATACATCACAATAATATTTTGCTTAACTTAAGTAGGAGAGATCCTGTTTGAGGATGATCACATAGTTAGATTTGTTAAGTAAATCTTTCAGCAGAAAAGTTCAGATATTGTTCTATGGCAAATCAGCGAGTTTTTTTTGTTTTCTTTTTTCACTTTTATGGGTAAAAGTTTTATGCTTGCCACTTCTATTACCTGTAGCTGATATTCTCTCTTACGACAGAGAAGTTATCCTTTATTCTGAGATGTGTGCTGAGACATGGCCATTATGGCACAGAAACTGTGAATACTTACAAGATTCCCAATGTCTCCTGCCTCTTTTTAAGCAGTGCCATTTAAAGTGGAAAAACTTTCCAAGGCATCATAATTCACAAGGACTCTAAAGCTGAGTCAAAAGCACATGTTGTGAAGGGGGATTTAAAGGGAAGAATGTGGAGATGGAGTATGCTAGCTGGGAAAGCAGCCCACTGTGAATTGACCTCCACTGTTTGGGTGGGAGGAAAAAGCAGATACTCCAGCAATGGAGAATTTGGAAGAAGGATTTGCACTGGAGCTCTTTATTGGCATGGTCATAGGATTGGTGATGGGTGGAGGAGAGAAGGATGAAGACTGGAGCATATGGCTGATTGTGTACAATGAATAATATCTGTTGAGTGTTTCAGCTAGAATCTTTACTACATATGAATATATTGGAGCCAGTATGCGAACAATTTTTTCTGTGGAGGAAGTTATGTTTCAGCTCCAGGTGCTGTGGTATTTCTGTGTTTCTCAGTTTCACTTCATAAACAGTGTGCTTCTAATGTCACCTCTCTTACCTGTAATGGCAGCCCATAGGATAATACATTTTTCAGCTATGTTAATCCGCTACTCAATCTGCAGTCTGTCACCTCCCAATGAGTTGAATCAAAAGTATTGACATGTTGCTCACCTTCAGCAGGTTTATTGTGCTGGTGCTTGTGTTAATCTCAGGAAAGGCTCCTGATTCATCAAACGTTTAGGTTTTTGAATGCCATTTCATTTAACTACCTTCTGCTAATTTCTCAGTAAAACCTTCAGTAAGGAGTTTGAAGTGTTCTGATTGGAGTCTGAGTCTAGGATGGCACCCAAACAAGCAACATTGGTAGATTCCAATACTGAGTTGGCCAGCTGCCTGAACTGTGATGTTATTCCAAGCCATCCAATCAGGCTGAGTGTGAGACGATGGACTGAGAGAGGCCTTATCTCAAGGCAGGCTACTGAGATGTAAGAAAATTACAGGTGTTGGAAACCTGAAATAAAAAGCACAAACTAGCTTAGAAGTACAGAGGGGAATGCTCTGAGTCTAGATGTGAATGGAGTGGGATTAATATTTCAGATGCTGGGATTGTGAAGAAAGAGAATTTGTTGGATTTCTCACTGACTCATCCGGAGTTATCCGGAGTTGGGATGAGCTTACTACCTGTAAGGCTACAGGAACAGATTTGGTAGAAGATTTTAAAAGAGAGCTGCTTAAAACCAGAAGGGGAACTATTCATAAGATTATTAAGAAAATGTCAGGCAAACAGAACCAAAAGTTAGTCTTTCAGAGAGTCAGAATTATGGATCAAATGACCTCCTGTCTAGTAGTGGACTCCAACTACTATCTAATGTTATAATGATGTAAAGCCTTCTTTATTGTCAACAGGTTTTCTTGCTATTAATCATATGAAATAAAACTCTACAGCCAGCCATTCTATACTTGATGCAGACTTTATGGGCTTTGCAGCTGGAACGGCAAGGAGGCACAACATTTATTAAATCTGTCACAATATCTATCACCCTTTTCATCTAGATCCACATATCGCCACCTCTTGCTCTGCCCCTTCTCTGCATCTTTTAATACTGACTATTTTCCATCATTCTTTCCACTCCAGAGCCTGAAATGCCACCTGTCTATTTCCTTCCCAAGATGTTGCCTGACCTGCTGAGTTCCTTCAGCACTTTGTCAACTATAGTCACCTAACTCCCGCTATCCCTCTCAGTAAAACTGATATTGCTCTTGCTAATCCTGAGTCTTTATTCTCTCCTCATTGTCACTACTGCCACTTCACCCTTTTCTTCTCCTTCCCCTTTCCCGTTAGTGCTGCTTTACAATACTTAGGAAATATTGTTTTGTTGTAGCTTTGTTCAAAGTTGCACCTGGCACAGAAGTGCTATTTTTTCCATATTAACAAATGGGAAAACGAGTGAGAAGTGTGAAAGGAGAATCGAAACACTGACTGTGACCAATCCCTGTAGTGTTCAACAGACTGTGGTCGAGGAATCCATCTCAGGACAGTGAATTGCACCAACCCTCAAAGAAAATGTGATCTTGCAACTAAGCCCAGAGAAGAAGAGGAGTGTGAGGACCATTCCAACTGCTACAAGTGGCGGACTGGAGAATGGTCCAAGGTATGTAACTCTATTCCTACGTAAAATATGTTCTGTTTTCTTAATGAATAAAACTGTACTTCCAACTTCTAGTTGAACACTTGGCAGAGAAATAGTCAATTTCAGGATTCCTTTTCATTTAACTATGAATGTGACTATCATCCTTGTAGGAACTGTAAACCAATACAAAATGATTAATTTAATTCCATCAAATACATGGAGAGAATTATCAACCAACATCAACCACACCCATTGAATGAGTACAATTGATACTTTGCCTTACCTTAAGGACATTACTGAACCAGTGGCAAGTTTTATTTTTGACATTTCTACAACTTCATTATAAATTCACAATTACTAGCTTTGTTATAGCTGATTTATTCAACACCATTCAAATTCTCAGCCCACGTTTTCTGGTTGTTAACATCATTGCTCTAGTCACCAGAAATGTGCTTAAATTAACAGCAGGAATCAGAGCTGGCAACTTTTATAAATGATGATTAAAACTGGTCACAAACAGTGTAAAAGAACAGCCAAAGTGTTCTGAATTTCAGTAAAGGCATGACACCGAAGTGAAAGGACATGAAACTGGCAGAGGTTTGGTCTCTAAATTAAGAACAGAGCTTCAAAACAAATCTTAAGAAAATATGTACCCTCTATAAAACAAATTTGGCAGCATCTAAAACCTGCCTAATTTGAAAGTGAAGTTACAGAAAGAAAAGGTTGCACTCATGTACTGTACTACCTGAAGTGGTTAGCACAACGTTTTACAGTCCAGGTGTCCCGGGTTCAATTCCCGACACTGTCTGTGAGGAGTTTGTACGTTCTCCCTGTGACTGGGTGGGTTTCCTCCCACAGTCCAAAGACGTACCGGTTGGTAGGTTAATTGGTCATTGTAAATTGTCCTGTGATTAGGCTAGGATTGAATTGGGGGATTGTTGGGTGGTGTGGCTAGGGAGGCCTATTCTGTGCTGTTACTCAATTAAATAAATAGAATGGATGATTGAAGTACCTTGAAAAGCTTTTTTTTCCCTCTCATAGCATAGGAAACTTAACAGGCAGTCTCCGTGCAGTGAAGTCCTGCTGATATCATCTGAGGCACAGATGGTGGCATAATTAATATTCAAGTCTTTATAGAGTAAAGAAATGCTAAGAATTTGTTAAAAAGTTTGATTAAGAAACACAATTTGGAAGCAGTTGAAAATATATATGTGGGAGTTTGACTTGTACAATGAACTGCTGAAGTTTGAAGAATTGATCTTAATAAGAATCTCTGTGCTACCGAGAGTTGTGCAGCTGCACAAGAAGGGGAATTAGCAGCATCTATCACAGTGGAGGATGATGAATGAGGCGGTCGGATCCGGGTGTCTGTCCCCGGTAATAGCCCACACTCAATGTGCCAACTGAGCTGCAACCCTGAGCCCCATATCTCTCACTCTGACCCAACAGCAACCCTCACAGACAGTGATCTGTGTGATCAGATTGCTATTTTACTACTACAGGGATGCCGGTGGAATGGCAGGGGTTCACACCAGACTTACATCACAGCCACACAAACCCTGAGCAGATGACTTCTCAAGGCATCAAGGGGTACAAACCTGGGAGTTTTTGGACACCTGGTGCAAAAACTCTATAATGTAGCAGGGCTCTGCATGGAGCACTGTGTTGAAATGGTTACCACAGGGGTTGGATCCTACAGTAGTGTATGTCACGCAGATGAGACCCTGTTTATTGCCCAATGTCTTTGCCTTGAAAACAATACACTTCCTTGTTTAATAGCTGACCTTATAGATGAGAAAATTGCAAATCAATTCCTTCCAAAAGCATTGTCAGTAGAATTGAGAGATTATGAGCAGTCAGTTCCATTCATAAAGTCATGGGGGAAGCCACTTGGGATTGTAAAATAATTTGGAAACTACCATTTTGCTTGAAACAAATGTCACTGACATAAAAACAGAAGTCACTGTAGATGCTCAGCAGGTCAAGGTCAAGGTTGAAGTATTTGTATGTCACCATATAGTACCACCATGAGATTCACTTTCTTGCAGGCATTTACAGGAAATTAAAGAATTTATAAAGAAGTAACAAAGACTGAGAAACAACCAATGTGCAAATGACAACAAACTATGCAAATAATAAAATAAAGTAATCTACTCCAGGTGCATATTGCTGAGCCAGGACCCAGGTCCTAGTGCAAGGTGCAATATGCTGTTTGGACAATTTAAATGCTGGCCCAGATGGACTGGAAAGACATCGCTCGCTCTCCTACAGTGTTCACTCCTCTTTCTGTGGCCTCCTCTACTGCCTTGATGAAGCCACACTTAAATTGCAGGAGCAACACCTTATATTCCATCCAGCTAGCCTCCAACCTGATTGTATGAGCATCTATTTCTCAAATTTCTGATAATTGCTCCCCCCATCCCCATTCCTGTTTCCCTCTCTCACCTTATCTCCTTACCTGCCCATCACCTCCCTCTGGTGCCCCTCCCCTCCCCTTTCTTCCATGTCCTTCTGTCCTCTTCTATTGGATTCCCCCTTCTCCAGCCCTTTTATGTCTTTCACCAAATCAACTTCCCAGAACTTTACTTCACCCCTCTTCCTCTCCTGGTCCTACCACCTTGTAATTCTTCCTCCCCTGCCCCCACCTTCTAACTCTGACTTCTCATCTTTGTTTTTCACCCTTATGGAAGGTTTTGCCCCGAAACGTCAATTGTTCATTCTTTTCCATAGAGGTTCCTGGCCTGCTGAGTTCCTCCAGCATTTTGTGTGCATTATATGTTATGGAGTCAGTTCACATTGAGGTGAATGAAGTTATCCACACTGGTTCAGGAGCCTGATAACTGTCCCTGAACTTGGTGGTAAGGGATCTAAGGCTCCTGTATCTCATGCCCAATGGTGGTAGTGAGAAGAGAGCATGGCTGGATGATGAAGATTCTTGATAGGGGGTGCTGCTTTCCTGTGGCAGTGTTCCTCATAACTATGTTCAGTGATGGGGAGGACTTTGCCTCTGATGGACAGGGCTGTATCCGCCACTTTTTATAGACTTCTCCATTCTTGGGCATTGGTATTCCTATACCAGGCCAAGATTCAACCAGTCAGGCTATTCTCTATTGTGTACATATAGAAGTTTTAGATGACATGCCGAATATATGCAAACTTTTAACAATGTAGAGGTGCTGTTGTGCCTCCTTAGTGATGGCCATTATGTGTTGGATCCAGAGCAGAACTTCTGATATGGTAACACCAAGGAATTTAAAGTTACTGACCTTCCTCACTGGCTTCTGCCTGTCGTAAGTAATCAGCTCTTTTGCTGACGTTGAGTGAGATATTGTTGTTATGACACTATTCAACCATATTTTCAGTTTCCGTCCTATATGCCTATTTGTCATCACCTTTGATTCAGCCAACAACAGTGGTATAATAAGCAAATTTATCTATGATTGGAGCCAGTGGATAAAACAAGTAGAGCAGGGGGGCACATTTGTATGAAGAGAAACAGAGTTAGCATTTCAGGTTATCTCAGAAATGTTAGCTCCTTTTCACCTCCTATAGGTGTGCCTGAGCACTTCCTGTTTTCACATTAGATTTCTGTGAGTTATTTAATTCTCACTCACTCCTTGGGGAAGATGGTGGTGCGTTTGAGCGTAGCGGTTTCTACAGGGTCACCAAAGGGTACTACTGTCCTTTTCAAATGTACTGTTTATGATTGCAAGATGCTGTTGGACATTAAGAACTTAAAGAACTGCAGGTCTACACCATCAGCGAGTTTCTCGTTGGCAGACAAGCTGAAGGAGCTGGACTTGGTGCAGATTGTGCTGCTGCTGCTTGCATCAGTGGCTTTGGAGGAGCAAAGGAGGCGTGTAGTCTAATAGGGAGTGACCATCTTAGTTACTTTTCTTTTGGTTGCAAGACCCATTTGGACACTGTTAATGTGGAATTTTGCATCTGATTCACTGACTCATCAGCAGACATCAGGGTCAGCCAGTGGGGGAGCGGCATGGCCTTGTTCATAGCAAGGACTAGGCCTCAAGCCGTGGTTTTGCCTATTTACAGCCACCAAAAGAGAAGCACTGAAGCAGGGGCAATGTATGTGGTGTGTCCAGGCTGGAGTTCGGTGCTGTTTCTGCCTCCCCCCCCCCCCCCCCCATATTAGCTCAGCAGAAGACAAGCTGTATTGTGGTCGACTGCAGGTTTTTGCGGCATTCATGGGTTAGGGTCTGAACTTACGCTGTGAGAGTTGGACTGGGTGTGCACAGAGAGAAAGCCACAGTTAACTGTAAGATCGGATCCTTCATTAATATATCTCTCTCCCTCATCATATCCCCTTCTCACCCTCCCCTCCCCTCCCCACCCTCCCTTCTCTCTCTCTCTCTCTCTCTCTCTCCCTCTCCCTCTCCCTCTCCCTCTCTCTCTCTTCCTCACACCTTTGGACTGCCGATGTTTTACCCTCGTGGATCTTGTTGTGTGCAGTTGGTGAATCACAGGGCATGTTTTTGTACCTTGGGAAAGCTTTGAATGCTGCAATACTGGCAGACATGTGCTTCTTATTAGTTTCTTTAAGTTATGGAATTAAATCAATTAACAACAATCAAACAAATAAAGTAGAATTCTTGTTACAGAAGAGTAACTTATGATAAAATGGTCTCTAAGTTATTGTTTCAGGAAACCACCCCAGCTGATGATTCTGCAGGAGGAACTCACATAGAGTTTCAATCTGAAACAATTACCTTTCTTTCCTTTCACAAATGCTCCTTGACCCACAGAATTCCCCACCAGAGGAACAGAGTTAATGTTTCATAATGCGATGAGTTGCATTGTGAAAGGTGGGTGATGAATACAGAACCAAAGGTGTTATATTTGAGTGCATGCAGTATATGGAATAGGGTAGATGAACTTGTAGCACAGTTAGAGATTGGCAGGGATGGCTTGTGGGCATGACAGAGTGGTTGCTGAGGCAAGATTATAGCAGGGACCTTAACATCCAAAGATACACATTGGATCAAAAGCGCAGGCAGGTAGGCAAAGGGGGATGTGGTTGCAGGGTACTTGGAAGCACATGATAAAATAGGCCGTAGTCAGTATGGTGTCCTCAAGGGAAAATCTTGCCTGACAAATCTTAAGGAATCTTTGAAGAAATGAAGCAGAATAGACAAAGGAGAATCAGTTGATGTGACAAGGTGCTGCACATGAGGCTGTTAACAAGCTATGAGCCCTGGTATTACAAGAAAGATTATAGCATTGATAATGCTCTGGCTGATTGGCAGGAGGCAATCAGGAGTTTGAATAAAGGGACCACTTCTTTTTTACATTATATGTCAATAACTTGGATGACAGGATTAATGGTTTTGTTGCAAAGTTTGCAAATGATACAAAGGTAGGTGGAGGGCAGGTAGTTTAGAGGAAGTAGAAAGGCTGCAGAGGATTTAAACAGATTAGAATGGGCAAAAAAGTGGCAGATGAAATGCAGTGTCAGAAAGTGCATGGTCATGCAGCTTGGTAGAAGAAATAAAAGGGTAGACTATTTTCTAAATTCAAAATTCTGAAGTGCTAAGGGACTTGGGAGTCCTTGTGCAGGATGCCCTAAAGGTTAATTTGCAGGTTGAATCAGTGGTGAGGAGGGCAAATGCGATGTTGGTGTTCATTTTGAGAGGACTAGAATATAAATGTACAATGTCCTGTGTATATTACTAAAATGGGCTTCTTTGGTTTGTTACGAGTAGGAATGCTTCTTTGTCTGTTAAATGTTTCTCTCGCCGTTGTTTCGCTTTAGAATGGCTGATATGGTAATTGTATTCATTTGTTAATCAATGGGGAATGTTATTGTGTTTTGTGAGGCTGGGAACTTGGGGGAGGGGTTGCACGGGCTTGGGGTGTGAGGAGAGTCGGGAGGAGAGACGGACGAGGAAGGTGGACGGGCGCTGGACGGCTCGTAGGACCACCGCGACGGGTGCTGGACGGCTCGTAAGACCACCGGGTGGTCCCAGGGGTGACGACGTGGCTGTCGGATGATTCGTTGATTGAGCTCCTACGATGTGCACTACACTGACTGAACTTTGATAAGTTGGCGCCTTTTGTTTTTTTCTTTCCTTGTATATATATATATACTGTATTGCCTAATACTTCTTTAGTTAATGTTAGTAAATTCTATAAAGTGTATTTCATAACGGTATTTGGTGTGAAGTTGATACGGTGAGCGGCGCGAGGCATAAACTCGATTCTCACAGCACCTGCGTGTACGGGAGGTGGGTTGGTGTGTGGCTGGATCTCCTTTTCCCCTAGACATATACCAGCCTTTTGGGTAAGTGTTACATAAAAGCAAGGATGTAATGTTGAGATTTTACAAAGCACTGGTGAGGCCTCACTTGGAGTATTGTGAGCAGTTTTGGGCCCCTTAGAAAGGATGTGCTGACACTGGAGAGGGTTCAAAGGAAGTTCCCAAAAATTATTCCAGGATTGAATAGCTTGTCACATGAAGAGTGTTTGATGGCTCTGGGACTGCATTCACTAGAATTCAGAAGAATGAGGGGTGACCTCACTGAAGCCTATTGAATTTGTGGATGTGCAGAGGATGTTTCTTATGGTGGGAGAGTCTAGGACCAGAGGACACAGCCTCAGTGTATATGTCCTTTTAGAACGGAGATGAGGAGGAATTTCTTTAGCTAGAGAGTGGTGAATCTGTAGAGTTCAAGACTAAATCTTTACGTATATTTAAGGCAGAGGTTGATACATTCTTGATTGGTCAGGGCATAAAGGGATATGGGAAGAAGGCAGGAGATTGGGGCTGGGAGGAAAATTTGATCAGCCATGATGAAATGGCACAACAAACTCAATGGGCCAAATGCCCCAATTTTGCTCCCATATTTTATGGTCTTATAGTTAAACTCAACCTGCAAGTTATCCTTTAGGGGATCCTACACAAGAACTCCTAATTCCCTTTGCATCTCAGATTTTGAAATTTTCTCCATAATCAGAAAATAGTTTACACCTTTATTCCTCTACTAAAGTGAATAACCATACACTTCCCAATGCTATATTCCATCTGCCATTTCTTTGCCCATTCTTCCACTCTGTTTAAGTCCTTTTACAGATTCCCTGCTTCCTCAAATTACCTACCCCAGCACCTATCTCCATATCATCTGCAAAATTGGGCGCAAAGCCGTGAATTCCTTCATTCAAGTCATTGACATATACATGAAAAAAGCAGTCCCAACACCAACCCTTGTGGGGCACCACTAGTCACTGGCAGCCAACCAAAAAAGGCTCCATTTATCCCCACTCTGCCTTCAGCCCCATACCTAAGAAAGGATGTGTTGGCATTGGAGAGCGTCCAGAAGAGGTTTATGAGAATAATCTTGGGAATGAAAGGATTACCATTTGAGGAGCATTTGATGGCTTTGGGGCTGTACTCATTAAAGTTTAGATGGATGAGGGGAGAATGATCTCATTGAAACCTATTCAATATTGAAAGGCCTTGATACAACAAGCATGGAGAGAATGTTTACATTAGTGGGGAGTCTAGGACCAGAGGGTAGAGCCTCAGAATAAAAGTATATCCCTCTAATCGAGAAATTAGGAGGAATTTCTTCAGCCAGAGGGTGGTGAATCTGTGGAATTCATTGCTCCAGACAGCTATGAAGGCCAAGTCACTGGGTATATCTAAAGAGAGGATTGTTAGGTTTTTGATTAGTAATGCTATCAAAGGTTACAGGGAGAAGACAATTAAAATGGATTGAGAGGGAAATTAAAATTAGTCATGATTAAGTAGCAGAACAAACTTGATAGGCCAAATCCTTCCCCTATGTCTTACGGTCTTAAACCAATAACTTTGACTAAACAAGCACTGGGCACAGCGGGAACAAGGGATGACCATTAGTACTCTTAATAATTAAAATAACATCATTCCTCATAATTGTAATTATGAAATTATGACACATGTCTGATTTGTATATGCAGATATAATCATGTTCTAAAATAAAGTTGCATAAATGCAATTAATTATTCATTTCTATACATGGCTCTTTTCAGGAGACAGTCAGACCTGATGGACATTAGCACATCAGCCACTGGTAAAACCAAAGAGCATAAGCCCCTTTAGTAGTGCAGAGTTAATAAGAACACTTTTAATATTTTTCTCATCTTTTATAGGGATCAAAAGTAATAAAGAAATAATTGACTGCAAGATTCATTAAGTTAAATCCATTTATAAAATATAATTTCCAAGCAGTGGTAAGGGCAGAGGTCCTGCTGAAGATGCTGCCTTCCTTACACCTGCACTCAGCAATCACCTTGAGAGTCTTTGCTGAAAGATTGCTTTGTTGTTCTGATGTAGTTTAACTAAAGAGCAGCTGGTGCAGAGATCAGGTGGGACCCACAACTGTAATCAATAACTCTGCTGGCAGTTTTAAATACTTCTTTATAACATTAGTGTGCTACTGTGACAGGCATTGTCATTGTTAATCCCAGACCACACACAATGTCAAATGGCAGAGCAACACCCCCCCCCCCCCCCACCATCCTCCAGGGAGAGACGTTATAGCCTTAGAAAATCAAATTCAATCAGAAACAGCGAGGAGAAGAAAAGGACGGAAAATTTTCAGTTTGTGGCGATTTGCTCTCAGTGGAATGAACAGATAAATGAGAGTGTTTGTTTCAGCTGGTTATTCTGAAGTAAGAGTGCTTCCTTCAGAACAACTAGCTGAGATGAACATTCTCATTTTGTCACAAACACAAAGTCTGTAGATGCTGGAAATCCAAAGCAATAGACACAAAATGCTGAAGGAGCTCAGCAGGCCAGGCAGCACCGATGGAAAAGAGTAAACAATCATTGTTTTTGGCCAAAACCCTTCTTCAGGACTGAAAAGGAAGGTGAGAAGTCAGTAAATATTGTTGTGTGCTGTCTGAATGGGGATCAGGGGTTGTTAGATAACACTGATGCAGCTCCTGATGTATTAAGTTGACTGTGTGTGTGGTTGTAGTGACAATTAGTGCACTCCCAACTGCTGCCCTCTGATGCTCCAGTCCCAGATCTACTCTCCAATGCTGCTCTGTTAAATCTGTTGTTTTCCCAACAAGACTCTGAGGCAAGGTTCCATTCACACCTTCACAGCATCTGATGAGACAAGATTGGGAAGAGCAGCAAAGTTATCCAAGATGTCCTGTTCAGTGTGGCTATAAGCCATATTAAGTCCAGAAGAAGAGTTTCAACCTGAAACATCAACTCTCCACTTCCCTCCACAGACAATATTTGACATGTTGAGTTCCTCCTGTATTTTTTTTTGCTCTAGATTCCAGCATCTGCATCCTCTTGTGGCCTCATGATGATAAACCTACTCACCATCATGTTAAGGACCTTGGTGTCAACAAATTAGCTGCTCTATTTCTGATGTGACAACAGTGATGGGAGGTAAGAAAGACTACAGATGCTGGAATCAGGAGGAAGAACACAGCCGGTTGAACAGCATCTGTGGGAGGAAAGGGATTATCAATGTTTTGGTTCAAAACCCTGCATCAGTACTGCATCTGGATTATACTGAAGTTGTGAAGGCTGCAAAAGGAAAGCAAGTCACTTTAGCAACAGGACATCTCTTCCCAACCTTTACTTTCCAACGGAACGATGAGGTGCTAAATATGATCATTACATTGAAGTGGTCTGTGCAGAGCTTGAAGTTAGAAGTAGTCATAGCCACAGCTACAGATTTTGGTCCTGATTTGGTCTGATGCCGTTGGTCATTCTCAAAGTTTGTCTTGGTATCCATTGGAGGTATCTCACACTGACCTTAAGTCACTTGCTCAGTAGAATAAATTAGTGTATTAGAAATGGATCTCTTTATTATTAGACTAATTTTCTGTGCAGATCTCTTATTCAGCCTGCACTGCCACTGCAAAACACAAAACACTGGAGGAACTTGCAAGTCAGGGCACATCGATGGAGAGAAATGGACAGTCAGTGTTTTGGATCAAAACCCTCCATCTGGGCAAAGAGCGAGAGGGGAGATAGCCAGCATAAAGAGGTGGAAGGAAGAAGTGGAGCAAGAGTTTGCAGGTGCATCCAGGTGAGGGGGAGTGGGTTGATAGGCAGGTAGGTGAGGAGGGAGAGAGGGAATAGTTCCTGAACTTGGGGGATGATAGGTGGAAGTGAGGAAGTGCTGAAGATGATGGAATCTGATAGGAGAGGAAGATAAACCATGTGCTGGTGACCAGGAATTTACACCTGGGTAAGAGTCTCTCACATACAGTAGTTGGTGATTTCAACTTCCAAGCCCTTTGTTTGGGACATTAGGAGAAAATTTGCCTGATAAGAAGATTTTGGCATATTTTTATGTCTGAGGAGTGATCCACTAGTAATATTTATCTTGGAGCAGAACAGGATTGATTCTTTTGTTATTGAACTGGGAGTGTAGAGAATGTTCCTACCTCAAGGGTGTAAAGCCAGTTTCAAATAGGATAATCGGGTTAAGTTCCTGTGCAGTGAAGGGAACTGTCAACATACCAGTTCAATACCCAGCATCAGACAAGGACCAGTGAAGGTTGAAGGGTGGTGGACTGAGGAGGGGTGACAAATATGGGGCAGATGGAGCTGAATATGGGGCAGTAGAGCCAGAGATGGGGGGAAGGGAGGGGTGATGTTGGAAGCCAGGGACAAAGGGAAAAATTGAAAAAAAAGGTGAAGTTGGAGGTTGGTTGTGGAGGAGGGAGTGATGAAGTGTGAAGGTCTAGACAGGGATTGGTGGGTGATACTACAAAGGCTACCAGTGCTGGGCTCTGATAAGTAAAGAAGGTGATGAAGATGATAATGGGAATCATCAGAGGAGAGATGAAGGGAAGATGGAATCAAATGGGGGGGGGGGGATCTGGTGAGTGAAGTGTGTGGATATTTGGTAGGTGGTATCAGGGGTGAATGGGGACTATTGGGTTGGGGGGATGGGGTAAATAGGTTGGGATGGACAGTATGGAGTGAAAATGGCCATGGATGAATCTGAAGGGGAGAGAGAGAGAGAGAATTAAGATGGGATAGATAGACAGACAGACAGACAGACAGAAGCAGAGAAGGAAGGGGATGGAACAAGGGGGTGAGGGTTACCTGAAAGTGAAAAATTCAATGTTCATGTCATTAGATTACAGACTACCCAGACAAGTCAGCAGGTCAGTCAGCATCTTTGTAGAGAGAAACACAGAAATAAAGCTTCAACTTAATGACCTCTTGTCAGAAGTGGGAAAACAGAAATTAAGCTTTTTTTTTAGAGTGGGGTGTGTGGGGAGGTTGTAGTGCTGGGGAGACAAAGAAATATGGTGGAGAGCAAGAGTGGTTGAACTAACAAATGGTGGTATCAGCTGAGGGAGGAGTCTGAAAGCTTGTGAATCACAGTTGTCTGGAGGAGCTGTTAACAGAACAAGGTGAACAAGGACAAAAGAGGGAGTGAAAAAGATGACAAAACAGGAAACATCATGACAAAAATATGAAATATGACAAAACATCATCTGCATTCCTTCATTATTTTACTCACAAAATGTGTATCTATTGTTATTCCCATTTTTAAGGAGTACTGTCTCCCTCTCTAGTGTGGTGTGCCATTAATGGTCACAGGCAACACGAGTGAACCTGCAGATGCTGGAAATAAATAAAAACACAAAATGCTGGCAGAACTCAGCAGGCCAGACAGCATCTATGGGAGGAGGTAATAACGACATTTTGGGCCGAAACCCTTCATCAGGCGTCGACACTTCCTCCTCCCATAGATGCTATCTGGCCTGCTGAGTTCTGCCAGCATTTTGTGTTTTCATTAATGGTCACAGCTTGCTTCAGGAAGCCTTGCCTAGCATACACTGTCCTTGCATCTTTAAAGCACTTTGCTGAAATACCTAGGCCCAGAGGTCTTACAGAATAGGGATAGGGTCCATTCGGAATGGAAATAAAAAACTAAAAAATGCCTGGGAAAACTGTACACTTTGAAATGCAGTTGAAAAATGAACAATATCTTTGTGGGACATGGTCAGAACTCTTCAGGGAGTGAAGCAGTGCAAGGACACAGCCAGGCAACAATCTTCAGCAATGCGTTGACTTCTGGGTCAGACATTAACTCAAGGCTCCATCTCCCACATCAGGTGTACGTAAGGGATTATTAAAGAACAGCAGAGTGCACCCCAGGGTTTGCTTCCCATGCATCTCACAGGCAACAAGTAAAACAGAATGGGCACACGCCTCATTGCTGTTTGTGAGTTTTAATGTGCATATTGTATTTCTTGTACTTCAAAACCAATACCATTTTAAAATGACTTGTAACACAGATCAAAGAACAGTACAGCACACAGTATGGGCCTTCAGGCCATGATGTTGCACCAACCTTTTAACCTACTCCACAATCAACATAACTTTTCCTTCCTACATAGTCTATGAGGGGTGATTGATAAGTTTGTGGCCTAAGGTAGAAGGAGTAATTTCAGAAAACCTAGCACATTCATTTTTCAACATAGTCCTCTCCTAAATTTACACATTTAGTCCAGTGGTCGTGGAGCGCCCTTCTTTGTAGAAGTCGGCGTCTTGGGCCGACTCTGGATGCATTCAAGAGAGAGTTAGATAGAGCTCTTATAGATAGCGGGGTCAAGGGATATGGGGAGAGGGCAGGAACGGGGTACTGATTGTGTATGATCAGCCATGATCACAGTGAATAGGCCGTGCACCTACTGTCTATTGACTAAGTGTGTAAATGTAGGAGGGGACTGTGTTGAAAAATAAATGTGCTAAGTTTTCTAAAAGTGACTCCTTCTACCTTAGGCCACGAACTTATCAATGACCCTTCATATAACCCTCCAGTTTTCTTCCATCCATGTTCCCATCTAAGAGGCTCTTAATGTATCAGCCTCCCCACCTTTATCATTTGTATTTCATTAGCTATGAAGTGCATTGAGCCTTTTGAGATTAGGAACCATGGAAAAGATATGCAAAGAGACAAGGTGGGGCAAGCACTAAGTAAGGGACAGGGGATCACTGGGGACTGAAGGTGCTAAAGGTACAGATTGCCGGGCAATGATCCAGGTGAACTGAGAAGGCTGGATGGGAGTGGATGTTGTGACACGGAGCGCCTGTTTGGAAAGTGGAAAGCTGTGTTCTTTATACCTTTGGATTGAGGAATCACTTACCTGGAATGAGTGAGATTTCAAGGAGAGTGGAAGACGTGGATGGAGATCAATCTGTGACTGAATTTCAGAAGCAGAGTCAGTGTAATTGGGCTTAATCACAAAAGGGAAACAAAATAATGACATGTCTTGAGCTTACAAAGGAGGAAATTTCTAATCACCAAGTAACTGGCAAACTGGTGTGATTAAACTAATGATGTTATTGCTGAATGTCATGGGGAGCACTTTCAGCACAAAATTTTGACACATTCAGGACTGATGCACAACAGCTTATAAAAAAAGCAAGTGCTTGTGAATTCTCAGAAGCACCCATTGGATTTATTTAGGAAATGAGAGGAGGGCAGGGAGTATATTTTATCACAGACCAGGCAGGTGGGAAAATCAAAATTAGCAAATGGAGGCGGGCAATGCACACACTGAAAGAGACACACAAAGAGGGAAGACAAGGAAACATTGGATAGGATTTACATTGTAAAAGCTTTAGAAATTGCAGTTCATCAAATGATTGAAATAAATTTTAAGCAGAATTTTTTTTAAAAAGGAGGAAAAGGGTCGTAAGTAGGAATTAGGAGAGGAATTCCAGAATCTGTGGGTGTGATGACTGCCTGTGTGGTTGTTGTAGGGAAGGCCATACTTGGAGGAAAGGAGATTTGAGAGGTGGAGGGTGAAAGTTGTAAGGAGGTTCCATAGGTGGAGAGAGGCAAGACCACAAAAGGATTTCTGCGTGGGGAAAAGAATGTTAAATTAGGGGTGTGTAGAAAGTGGGAAATAATGTAGGTTAGGAGGGGCAAGGGTGAGAGATGGGTGAACATTAGGCTGTTATACTTGGGCAGGAGAGTAATTCATTAGCTGAAGCCTATGGAGAGCAGCAAGAAGAGCTGAAATAGAAAATCAACATTTTGAACAGGATTTCTCATGAAGTTTAAAATATTTAGCTTCCAGAACTTAGGGACATTTGGGTTCAAAGGGTGCTAATGCATCATAACTATTTGTATCAGACGTAATCACCACTGAAGCATTTGGAACAGCAGTTAAGCTGTTACATTTTATAAGCAGCTTATACATTAGCCTTTACAGACTACAGATAATGAACTGTCTGATTTAATTTAATTAGCATTCTGCTTTATCACACAGGATACAACAGCAATTTATTTTATTTATATTTTCACATTTACATTGGCAAACCCTGCACAGACTAGAAAGTAGTAACAGACTTATTTCAAATGGAAAATCTAAGTAGACAATGCTTTTGAAATTTATTAGGTGAAGGTAAACATTGCAACCTGATTTTACCAAATAACACATACAAGACACTGGAGGAACTCAGCAGGTCAGGCAGCATCTATGGAAAGAGTAAACAGTCAATGTTTCGAGCCAAGACCCTTCTTCAGGACTGAGGAGGAAGGGGGAAGATGCCAGAATAAAGAGGTGGGGTGAGGGAAAAGAGGCTCACTAGAAGGTGATCGATGAAGCCAGGTGGGTGGGAAAGGTCAAGGGCTGGAGAAGGAAGTATCTGATAGGAAAGGAAAGTGGACCATAGGAGAAAGGGAGGGAGGAGGGGACCCAGGGAAATGTAATAGGCAGGTGAGAAGAAGTGAAAAGTCAGAGTGGGGAATAGAGGAAGGTGGGGAGGGGAAATTTGCGGACCAGAAGGGAAAATCGATATTCATGCCATCATGTTGGAGGGTACCCAGATGGAAGGCGTGGCCACCCCTGAGGGTGGCTTCTTCTTGGCACAAGAGGAGGCCATGGATCGACACGTCAGAACGGGAATCAGAATTAAAATGTTTGACCATTGGGAAGTCCCACTTGTGGCAGATGGAGCGGAGGAGCTTGATGAAGCAGTCCCCCAATATGTGATGGTCTCGCCAATGTAGAGGAGGCCCCATCAGGGGCACCGGACACAATAGATGACACTAGCAGGTTCACAGGTGAAGTGTTACCTCAGCTGGAAGGACTGTCTGGGGCCCTGAATGGAGGAGAGGGTGGAGGTGTAGGGGCAGTTGTAGCACTTAGGCTTGCAGGGATAAGTGCCTGGAGGGAAATTAGTGGGGAGAGAATGAACGGACAAGGGAATTGTGGAGCAAACGATCCCTGTGGGGGTTGGAGGAGGTAAGGGTATGTTTAGTGGTAGGATTGCTCTGGAGATAGCAGAAGTTGTGGAAGAAAATCTTTTGGAATCAGAGGCTGATGGGGTGGTAGGTAAAGACAAGGGACTTTATCACTTGAAGATCAGGTGAGCGCAGATGTATTGGAAATGGGTGAGGGCAGCATCAATAGCAGTGGGAAGGAAAGCCCAAGTAATCTACTTCTGTACTCTCAGTCTTCTTGCAAGGCCCTCATCAACAATCATATAGTCTTTTAACCTGAATGAACATTTCAGCTCTTGTTAGCTTGTGTCTCTCAAGGAAGACCATTTTTTTAACAGGTAGCTCACTTGGCACTTAGGATGTGTTCCCAAGGACAACAGTACCAATGAAATCAGTATAAATTGGTCTCTATAGCATTATTGTACAAAAAGTTAGTGAGACTGCACATGGAGTAAATTGTACAATGGATGTATATCAGGGTAGCAAAGGTTTAGAAGGAGACAAACCAAACTTGGGCAAATGGGATTAGTTTAGGTGGGCACCTTGGTTAGCATGGATGGGTTGGGCCAAAGGGCCTGTTCCCATATTCGATTACTTTATGTTCTGAGGATGCATGACAGCCAGCAGTGCAGAGAGCTTCTTTGAACCTCCATCCATCATACTAATGAATAACCCATGGCTCCGAGGGCAGAGGCTGTCTGTGATGGTTGGTGGATGATTGATTGGGCCATGTGAAGCAGCCACTTAACACTGAGTTGGCTTGGCTCATTGAATGCAAAACTAAAGCAGCTATTCTATGAGTTGACAGACCACCCGGATCCTGCAGAAATATTTGAGTAATATTGTAAATCTATTATTTGAGTAATTATAGTTATTTAATCTATTAGGAGTTACATATAAAAATAAGTGAATTGCATATTTCATGAAGCTACCACATGACACACGCACACCTTGCTAAAGTAAGGATCAAACTAAGACCCAAAGACCCATTCTCCTGTCTTTTCCTTTATGCTTTAGAGTTACATAACACTGGTGAAGAGGCATTTTTAAAACAAACCCAAGACGGCTTCCTATCCTGTTGAAGTGGCGGGAGACATTTGAGATTTGGAAAAAGCACAGCAAGAAATAGTCAAGTTTAAAAAAAATGCAGCACATGATTTTTCTTTGGAACAGCATGATTTCTTTGCAAAAAGAAAGATAACTGAGTTAAAAAAAAGACAGAAAACAAAATGTTATAAGACACTAATCAGGCCGCACTTAGAGTATTGTCAACAGTTTTGGGCCCCATATCTCAAAAAGAATGTGTTGTCGTTGAAGAGAGTCCTGAGGAGGTTCACAAGGATGATTCTGGGAATTAAAGTGTTAACATGTGAGGAGCATTTGGTAACTTTGGGCCTGTACTCATTGGAATTTAGAAGAATGTGGGAGGATCTCATCGAAACCTACCAATGTTGAAAGGACTAGATAAAGTGGATGTGGAGAGGATGCTCCCTGTGGTCGGAGTATCCAGAACTAGAGGGCACAGCCTCAAAATTGAGGCCGTCCCTTTAGAAGAGAAGTAAAGAGGAATTTTCTGAGCCAGAGAGTAGCGAATCTGTGGAATGCTCTGTCACATACTGCAGTGGAGGCCAAGTCTGTGGGTATATTTAAGACTGAAGTTGATTGTTTCCTGATCGGTCAGGGCATCAAAGGATATGGCGAGAAGTCGTGTATGAAGTTGAGTGGGATCCGGGATCAGCCATGATAGAATGGCATAGCAGACTCAATGGGCTGAATGACCTAATTCTGCTCCTGTCTTACGGTCTAAAAGAATTCAAGGGTTCATAAAAAGTGAGTACTCAGTGATAATAATCATAAAAAGAAGAGCAGAAATGACTGGCTACATCAGAAAGTTTGATGCATTTGATTACACAACATAACTGAATATTGTATATAGAACAGACTGAGCTGTATTTTAAAGCAAATGGACTATTTAATAAGGAACAAGTACCAATATTGCTGAGTGCATTGGATTTAAAGGCATATAATTTGCTTCAAAGTGTGATTGCTCCAACCAAACCAACCAAAGTGAGATTTGTGGATATCGCAGGAATATTTAGAATTGAAAACATTGTTGATTGCCAAAAGCTTTGAGTTTCATCAGCAGGATCAAAAAGAAAGGGAGTTCATTTCAGCATACCTGGCTGAATTGAAGAGATTGAGCATCGTCAGTTCAGTGATGGGCTTAATGTGGCATTGAGAGTGTATTTAGTTTGTGAAAACTTACAAGAAGGCATTTAAGAATGGCTCCCAACCGAAGCACAACTTACATTTAAAAGCGCAGTTGTAATTGTTGTATCAATGGAAACAGTAGACAAGTATGCAATTGAGTTGCAGTCAGGAATGAAAGTGAGCATGAACAGAATCGCAATGACAAAACAGAAGCCAACCTGGCTGAACAAATAGTGTTACTGTTGTGGCCGGGGCTGACATTCACCAAAGCTTGCAGAAAATTCAACAAAGTAGGACACATGCAAAGAGCAGGGTGGGCAGCAAAAGTAATTGGATTGCACAGGGAAGAGAAAAAGATAAAAGGTAAGCAGCAGTTTCAAAAAGAGCACTAATCTGCATGAAAAATCTGGTAATGATGAGACTGACACAGGACTGAGTATCCTGAAGATTTACACTTTAGAAACTAACAATAGACAAGCTTACACCAGAAGTGAACAGTAAATTAATTAAAATGGAATTGGACCCTGACTCGATTGTTCTAGTCATTCCACAAAAATGAGTTTCAGTAGCATTTCAAAGGAACTGAACTAAAATCTGCGAATATGCAACAAAGAACTTATTCTGGGAATAGATAACTTCTGTGGGAATGACATTTGTAGCAGCGAAATACAACAACCAACAAGCCACACTGGCCTTGTATGTGGTAAAAATAGGAGGACCAGCATTGGCCAGCATAATTTGATTAGAGATCTTGCCACCATTTGCATGCCAGATCCCCTTTAATAGAGTCAAGTGAAAGTGAGTTAAGAAAGGTAGTGAATGATGCCATATCTGTTTCCATGCTGTACTCCATGAACCTTTACCTAACAGAGGGCAAACAGGTGTTGATGCCAACCACTGTGCCTCTGGTTGGAAAGCCTATTGGACCAAGGCAGGACCACGCTGCTCAGAGGAATCATGAAAGTGATGAATGGAGAGGTCTGACTACAACAGTTTTTGTAGGCAACAGATTGGGGAAGGCTTCTGATATGCTACTCAGGCAGTTGTTTGAAAAATGTGGCTTGCATTTAAGCTGGAAGAGAGTTTAAGGAGCTTCAAGAAAGTTGCAAGCATTTAGCTTTTGTAAGTACAAAGAACCAAAATCTAATCTGCATATATTAAGGTTCTTGCATGAACTTCAAAAAGAAGGCAAAAAACTGCTTGTGAAAGTAGATGCAAAGACCAAAGCCTAGCTGGATGAATGGAAGGTCAAAAAGGAAAGGAGTCAATGGAAATATGGAAACAGAGGATTCATCGGATGATGTTGTGGGTGAGGAAAACATGAGGAGAGATCAGATCATAAACAGGGCAACAGAAGGATTAGTAAGAGAATATTGCAGTGAACTAAATGCACCTTCCCAAGATCAAGATGCACACCTTGGAAAGAAAAAAGAGGAGGCTGACATACAATAAGTATATGGAAATACAAGAGGATACATGAGACCCAATTTCATGAAAAATTAGCAAATTCAGTGATACAAGAAACTAGAAGAAGAGAACAGAAGGCGAGGAAAAGAAAGACAAGAAGTTGAAAAGGAGAGAATAGATGAAGAGAGATAGAGAAACCAGGACTGGGAGAGAAGCTAAGGGTTGAAGTAGATCGAGAGAGAAAAGCTAAGGAAAGGAGATGAAAGGAGTCTGGAGCTGTCAGAACCACTTCCTACTGTCCCAGAGTCAACTCCTACAACCACGACGGAGGAAGCCCCAGAACCTGAGATTGTTTCACAAGTACAATTCTCTCTTGCCAAGCAGAGTGACCTCCCTTGTTACGAAAGACATTATCCCACAAGAGTAAGAAAGCCTCCACATTGATTAAACGTTTAGGCCTGAATGGGACAACTTAAAATTTACTGTGCCGTAGATGACTATTATAAGTAGGTGTATTATATCAAATACTGTGTATATAGTTGATGCATTCTTTATTGGGATGGAGTTTATAGCTAAGCAGGGAAGAGTGTTGTATATTTTATACTTCAGAAGTAGATAAGTAATATTTTAAATATATTGTTTAAGCTTTCTTTATTTGTTTAAATAATTCATTACAGGTATAGGTAAAAATACATGAATTGTACATGTCATGATACATCCCTCTAAAGTAAAGAACAGACCAGGACCCATTCTATTGAGCTTCTGTCTTTTCCTTTCAGTTAGCTAGCTGTAAGTTTTAGAGTTACAAAGCATAACATGCGTCTTTTCTCATCCCCTCCTATCAGACATGATTGACTCCCCCTCTTCTTGTTGGCACGGTGTGACACCAACCGATCAGGGAGAGGGAGAAGCAGCAGCGGGGGGAGGGCAGTAGTACACATCAGGTTCCAACATAGCACTGTGTAGCCCAAGTAGATGTCCTATTTAATGTACATCTAAATGCGCTAGTGGCATTTAAAGGATTGTTGAATAGACACGTGAAGCTACAGGAATGGAGGGATATAGATCATGTGCGAGTAGAAACGATTTAGTTTAATTTGGCATCATTTTTAGTACAGACACTGTGGGCCAGAGGGCCTGTTCCTGTGCTGTACTACTTTAAATTCTGACTTTTATGTGAGTACTCGCATTGGGCGATTAAAGGCACAATAATGAATCAGCCTTCTCCAGGGTGCATCCCTAGAAAGCATCCTATCTGGATGCATAATGACTTGGTATGTCAACTGCTCTGCATGCGACCGATAAAACACTGCAGAGAGTTGTGAACACAGTTCAGCACATCACAGAAACCAGCCTCCTCTCAATGGGCTCTGTCTATACCCCCCGCTAATTAGTAAAACACCAGCATAATCATAGACCCCATCAACTCCAGATATTCTTGTTATGTTCTGTAACTCCAAAACATTGAAACTAATTAAAAGAAAGAAAAACACGGAGCTGGGATAACTCATATATGTTAGTTTCATATTTTACTTTAAGTGAGACATGCTTATATGACATGGTGATGTGATGATGTATGCAATTTGCATACTTTTATACATAACCCATAATGAATTATTTAAACAAACAAAAATGCTTAATCAAACAATATATTTACAGCATTACTCAAGTATTACTGAACTATTAAATGCACAATAACTCTCTCTTCTCCACTCTCCCATTGGGCAGAAGACACAAGAGCCTGACAGCACATACCACCAGACTCAAAGACAGCTTCAACCCCACAGTCTATTAGATGGAGTCTTGCCCTCACAATCTATCTTGCACTTTACTGTTTACCTGCACTGCACTCTCTGTGTGGATGTTGCACTTTATTCCGCATTACTTGTTTTACCTGTAATGATATGATCTGTATGAACCGTGTGCACGATATGTTTTTCACTCTACCTCAATACATGTGACAATCATAAAACAAAACCAACGTCAGCCCAAATTATGTTACCTCGGGATTGGGATTTAACATTTTGCTCATACCAGTTTTTTGGAAGAGAGGTGCGTGTCACAATGAGGAGTGTAAATGTTGGACTCGAATTTTAAATCTGTCCAGTTTGCCATCACAGATCATTGCACATCACAGTCAGATAGAAACCATGAGGATAAACTGACGGTGTTTGAGGGAAGCATTTAAAGATCTGTTCATTTTGTGTCTGTATCAAATAAAAAGTTTATTTCCTTCTGAAAAGCTTCTTGGTCCAATGCCCAGATATCCTCCTGTGCACGTTATTTTATTTACAGCTGCTGTTGGAAGTGTGTGTGTATACACTGGCTTTACTTAGGAGCCCTCCAGACTCACATGCCTTCTTCAATGCCATGGAGTTTTCCATAATCAGTTCCAGTAGATGCTGATGTTTAGAAGCTAGATCAGTCCCACGCACACTGCAGGAAGGCGGTGGCAGCAGAGGGGCAGGTGGAGGGCTGAGGTTGGACTGCTGTGGTCCCTCCTCAGACTTGCACTCCCCTGCACAGGGAAGATGCTGAATTTAACACAAAGAATTAAGATGATCCTTTAGTCTTTCTGTTTTATTGATTAAATCATGAATGTTCATACCAACTTCTCAACAACACTGACTATGAAACTGAAATTAATTCAAAACAAAACAATTACAGAGCCAACCAGGTTACTGATGACTGATGTTAACTCACCTCTCTACCATTCTCAGACTCATTAAACAGATTCTAAAATTTCACCACCCAGGCCAATAGTTACAGCTCTGATCAGCTCTCCTGCAAGACTCAGGAGCGGGCACAGGGTTTTGGTAAATCCTTAACTAAACTCAGCAAATTGGCTCTTTAAGTTAAACTGTCATGCTTTAAGTCACTTAGAAGTTGCCCTTTGTTATAAGAAATATTCCTTTTGGGGCAATTACAAATGAAACATAATGTAGTTTGGGTTTTTTCTGGTTTCCCCATCTGTGAGCAATGAAGGGATGAGTGTACTGTACGTGAGTAACAGTGTCAGTCTTTGTTCCAGTGTTCCTCCACATGCGGGAGAGGCCTGCAGTCACGAGTGGTTCAATGTATGCACAGAATCACCGGTCGCCATGGCAATGAATGCCCTTCTTTAACCAAACCACCAGCTTACAAGCAATGCCACCAGAAACCTTGCGATGGAAGTGTCATCGTCAACAGAGTCACACCGTCCGGGCTTGGTGAGCATGTACATCCGTTTCCTCCACCAACAGCGAACCATAGGTAGTTGTGTTAAGCTGAGACCAGTAAACCTGATAAATCATTAGAAAAGAGGAAGTACTAGTCTGATTCAAAGCAAACAGTGGCAGGTCTTTAGCTTAGAAGGGAATACAGTTGCTGATTGACTCTACCGGGATTCATAAAAGATTTAGCATACCCCGCCCAGATTTATCCTTTGCTTCTCATCCTCCTGATTTATCCCAAATCAATTTATTTCACCTTTTGATTCAAAGCATAATGGTTCCCCTCATGATTTACACTACCTCATTTAACAGCCCCATCCTGTTTACCCTCCCAAGCACCTCTGTTAACATCTTTCCACCATTATCTCTTGCCAACTTTACATTTCCCATTCACTTGCCCCAGCCAGGTTGCACCCCACCAAAATACACTCATGCCAATCTACACTTCACCTGGCTTAACCCTGCCTCATTCACAATTCACTGTATTCTACCCCGTGCATCAGTATCAGCGTGCTTCCTGGGTCTGATTTACGTGAATTACAGCAGTTAAACCAATGCAATATTAGGGCTTTATCGAAGCATCACACTCACATGTAGCATTTGACAGTGACAATACAGAATTTTATGTAAACTTATATGCCATGTTTCATTTGACCGTTACACTTCATAAGACCTCGGAGTAGAATTATGCTAGTCGGCCCATCAAGTCTTCTCCGTCATTCCATCATGGCCCCTCTCAACCCCACTCTCTTACCTTCTCCCTATAACCTTTGACACTCTGATTAATGAAGAGGCTATCAGACTCCACCTTAAATATGTATACCCAATGACTTGGCCTTCCACCAATAAACCGTCAAGTAATGATATATGAAATGATAATAGGATAACATAAAGTGCAGCAAAATCGCTTTTGTCATCATTTTATTGCTGAAATTACACATCTCCCTTGATATCTTATTACTTTCTTCACCTCTTCTGATTGTTGTTTTGCTGGTTATTTTTCGCCATTAAATTCTCCAGTTGTTTCACTGCTGAATAGATGCATTTAACTTAACCCACTAAACACATTCATATGCTGTTGAATGTTATGGGCTGCATTGTAGACTACTAGGACATTGTAGAGCTATGATATAGCCTCCTTCTGCCTCATGGGGAGGTGATGTTCCTTTGTTTTCCTGTGGAGGGGGTCTAAGCTGAGGAGGAAGGAAATAAAAGACTTGTGTTCCCATGTTCCTAAAGCAGGATTCTCTTTCTCAGCCTTTAAAATCTGGTTGTAGAACTTTATCCATATCGTTGCTACCTATTTACACAATGACACCAAATGGTCACTGTCCTCACACCCAGCGATGTTGTGTTGCTGCTGAGACACCAATCGTACCCACAGTCCCACACGTGGTTGTCTGCCCTCCTAATTAATGAATAACCTTTAACATCAGCTTTCCTAGCCCTGCTCCTCCACATCACCAGATTCCATGGATTTAGATACAGTTGTATCCCAAAAAGAACCAGTTTAATCAATATAAAGGAGAAAAGAGTTCGAGAAAAAGAAGCAGAAGTAGGTGATTTGGGCTGTCACCCCAGTGCTACTACCCTTCAATAGATTATTGGCTGATTTTTTGTTTAATTTACCTCTGCACCAATTTTCTGCACTAACTCTTCAAATGTTCTAATACCCAGGGGCCTATCAATCTTGGTTTTAAATATCGACAGCAACAGGACCGCCACAGGCAATTGGCTTGAGAATTCTCAAGATTCACCACCCTCTGGGTGACAAATATGTCTTCCTATCTTAGACATTAATGATTGATGCCTTATTTTGAGATCATGACGTCTGACTCTACACACCCCAGTTGGAGGAAACATCAAATAAATTCAAATCAACTCTGTCAAGCTGTAGGAAATATCGTGCATTGTAGTGGGGTTATTTTTCACTCTTTTAGACACAAGAATGTTAGGCTGTTACCTAGCCCCTCCACATAGAACAAATCATAGATTCCAATATTTTCCCTACTCCTGATATCAGGATAACTGGTCTGTACTTCTCCATTTTCTTCCTCTCTTCTAAGTAGTGAGGCAGCATTTATCATCTTCCAGTTTGGGAAAATTATTCAAGACTCTGTGGGCTATTTTGAAGATGACTACAAATGCATTCACAGTCTTCACTGACACCTGTTTCAAAGCTTAGTATTTTTCTACATTCTATTACATCCAACCTGCCTGTTCTCTTCAATTTCTAGTTCTCCAGAAGGTTTTTTTTTGTGCAAACACCAAGCATTTGATTAATTGAACCTACATTTCCTTATTCCCCAGTGCAATTTCTTCTGTCACAGTCTATAACACATTAACTTTTGTAAATGTGTCCTTTTTGAGTATTTACAGGAGCTTTAGTCCTCTTTCCTAAACAATTTCTTGATCTTAGCTTTTGCTGAAAATTTTAAACTCCCAAGATATCAGCTTCATTGCTTCTTTTCTCCTTTTTATTGTTATAAGTCTTCGCTGATCTATCGCCATTTGAAATGTCTCATGATAACCACAGATGGACCACTTTGCTTATAGTGTGCCTTGCATGAATATATTTGCTATAAACTATTTATTAATTCCTTAAATTCCCTATCACCACCATTCTCCATGGAAGTATTGACAGTTCCCACCAACATTTGCTGCACTAACTCTAGCCCTGGGGTCGGCAACCCTTTTGCCTCTGTGGGCCGGATCACATATTAATGAGTGGACGGTGGGCCAGATAATGCCATAAAAAACTTGAAATATGGGAATTATCCATTTAAATACATCTAGTTATATTTTGCCTCAAATTAATGAATAATGCATGCTAGAAAATCATTTGAGCTTAAGGTTGCCTACCCCTGCTATAGCCAAATCATTCTGCTTCTTGATTTTCCAAGCCATTCTCTCTGTTGCCTTTATCCTATCCTTTAAAATCAGAGATAATCCTTTTCATTTTGCCTACGTCCTCTGAAAGTTAAATTTCCTGGCATATTTAATTCTCAACCCTAGTCACTTTACCAATCAGCCATGTACACTGGCTATTGGACCGGGGCATCTTTAATTTGCTACTAATACATCCCGCTTCTCACAAATCCACTCAGATAAAGAATCTTCACTTTTGTCTTTTTTGCCGTTATTCTTTTCTCTGAATTTTGTGGGGGTGTATTTATATTTTTTGTCCTTCCTGATAGACTCTGCTTTACCACCTAACACCATCAACTTGTGCTTCCTCCTTTACACTCTAAATTGATCCTCACCAGAATCTTGTCACCAATTATTTCATTTAAAGGTTTATTTATAGCCTCAGGTACTTCATTCTCTAGGGCCCTGGTCCCCACACCAGTTGGAAAATGCAAGGATGGAAACTTCTCAAAAACTACTTTCTGGATTCTTTCCTGCCTGACCTGTAGTTACCTCCTTCTGGCCCTCTTGATGGGCAATTTCTGCAGCTCTGAATCAAAGGTCGTGATGAGGTCCTGCTACAAAGTTTCTAGGTAACTTTTCCCCTCTTTAATGTGGTATAGTCAATGAACCTCTTCAACTCTGAGCTGAAGATCCTTCAGCTAAAGACACTTACTTGTGGTTGGATCACAAATACAGTAAAAATTCTGATGATCTGTTATCAGACTATTCAGAAATTCCAGTGGTTCACCACATGGAACTGGCTCACTAGGTAATGTTTACTGGAATTCCTTTCCATTCACCCAGGTTCTGGCTTCCCTGTGCCTTTTACTCACCAAGACCTTGGTCCTTGTGCTTTGTTTCCACTCACTGGAGTCCCGGTTGCTGCCCTCCTCTTAACCCTCCAGGGTGCTGGTTCCTGCATTTACTCTGTTACAAAGAGTCTCAGATCCCACATTCCCTTTACATCCACCAGGGCCCCAGTTCCCAGCTCATTCTAGCACTCCATAGTCCTGGTTCCAGTGCTCCCTCGAACACACAGGGACCTCTGCTCCCATATTCCATTTCAACTGTGTAACATATGAAACAAATGGTTTAAAAGAGTGTTGTTGAGGTATTGATAGAATGTGCTGAATTATCAGTGTTTCACTGTAATCTCCAGCATAAGACCATAAGACATAGGAACAGAATTAGGCTACTCTGCCATTCCATCATGACTGATCCTGGATCCCACTTAACCCCATACACCTGCTTTTTTGCCATATCTTTTGATACCCTGACTGATCAGGAAATATTACATTTGCCTTCTTTACCACAGACTCCTGTAAATTAGCTTTCTGGGAGTCTTGCATGAGGACTCCTAAGTCCCTCTTCACCTCTGATGTTTGAACATTCTCCCTATTTATATAATAGTCTGCACTATTGTTCCTTTTACCAAAATGCATTATCATACATTTCCCAACACTGTATTCCATCTGCCACTTTTTTGCCCATTCTTCCAATTTGTCTAAGTCCTGCTGCAGTTGCATTGCTTCCTCAGCACTACCTACCCCTCCATCTATCTTTGTATCATCCACAAATTTGCCACAAAACCATCAATTCCATGAGCAAATAATTGACAAACAATGTGAAAAGTAGCGGTCCCAATACTGATACCTGAGGAGCACCATTAGTCACTGGCAGCCCCCTTTATTCCCACTCACTGCCTCCTGCCTGTCAGCCATTCCTCTATCTTTCCTGTAATGTCATGTGATCTTATTTTGTTAAACAGCCTCATGCATGGCACCTTATCAAATGCCTTCTGAAAATCCTAGTAAATGACATCCACTGCCTCTCCTTTGTCCACCCTGCTTGTTACCTCCTCGAAGAACTCCAACAGATTTGTCAGGCAAGATTTTTTTACAGAAATCATACTGACTTTGACTTATTTTATCATTAGTCTCCAAGCACCCTGAAACCTCATCCTTAATAATAGACTCCAACACTTTCCCAACCACTAACTGGCCTATAATTTCCTTTCTTTTGCCTTCCTCCCTTCTTAAAGAGTGGAGTGAAATTTCCAATCTTCCAGTCCTCTGGGATCATGCCAGAATCAAATGATTTTTGAAAGATCATGACCAATACATCCATGATCTCTTCAGCAACCTCTGTCAGGACTCTGAGATGTAGCCCATCTGGTCCAGGTGACTTATCCACCTTAGGCCCTTTCAGTTTGCCTAGCACTTTTTCCTTTGTAATAGCAATGGCTCTCACTCCTGCTCCCTGACACTCACTGACCTCTGGCACACTGCTAGTGTCTTCCACAGTGAAGACTGAAGCTAAGTGCCCATGAAGTTCATCTGCCGTTGCTTTGTCCCCCATTATGAACTTACCAGCGTAATTTTCCAGTGTCCAATATCAATTCTCACCTCCCTTTTACTCTTTCAATAAATGAATAAAACTTTTGGTACCCTGCTTTATAGTATAGGCTAGTTTGCCTTCATATTTCATCTTTTCCCTCATTATAGTTCCATCATGTCATCTGCTTTGACATGTGTGTTTGATCTTTAATTAATTGATATCTAATTAGAGTTACAGAGTAGTACAGCATGGAAACTGGCTCTTCAGCCCAAACTGACCAAGATTCCCATCTGTTAGTCCTTTTTGCCCATAATTGGTTCAGATCCGTCAAAACCTTTCCTATCCATGAAGTGTCCAAGTAACTTTTAAACATTGATAATCTACCTTCTCTGACATCTCGTTCCATATACTGACCACTTTCTGTGTGAAGAAGAGACCCCTCAGGTTCTGTTTAAACCTTTCCCCTCTCATACCCACACCTGATAGCTTTTGATCGCTTCCCCCCGCAAAAAAAAGACTGTGTGCATTCATCCGATCCATGCTCCTCATCATTTGGACATGCAACATCGGTTTTGCATAAACCAGTTTTATATAATTAATTCAACTGTGTTTGTTATTAGAAGTCGGAAATGACTGCTGATGAGAGAGTGAGATGCATCCCATGTACCTGAAATATTTTTAAGCTGTAGGGTAGAAATCTCATGAAGTGGGCATTTGTGTATCTCTGAGACCCACAGGGGTACAACTGCTGCAGTCTGCAGCCCAGGGCCAGGGCTTCTTCTCTTCCAGCCGTGCTGTAAAATTGCATCTTACTGCTGACTGGAAGCTGGTGGATTTACCATTGGGCAAAGATAAAATTAGTCAAAATGAATCAGTACAAAACAGGAACGGGCACTTTGGCCCACGGTATTGTGCCAAACTAATTAAGC
Source organism: Hemitrygon akajei (assembly GCF_048418815.1). Lineage (NCBI taxonomy): Eukaryota > Metazoa > Chordata > Chondrichthyes > Myliobatiformes > Dasyatidae > Hemitrygon > Hemitrygon akajei. The sequence goes on along the minus strand of NC_133153.1, from coordinate 9,674,373 downwards.
TAATGATACCTAATCCCTTCTGCCTACACATGGCCCGCACCACTCCACTCTCTGCATATTCATGTGTCTAAGAAACTCTTAAACACCTCTGCAGTATCTGCCTTCACCCCACACCTGTCAGTGCATTCCAGACACGCACCACCATCTGTACAAAACACTTGCCCCAAACTTAGTTCCTCTCACCTTAAATACATGCCTTCTAGTATTAGACATTTCAATCCTGGGGAAAAGATACCGGTTGTCTCTCAGTCTGTGCCGTTCAGAGAATAGGTCCAACTTCTCCTTATAAAGCTGCAACATAACTTCTTGACTCTTGAACTCAGTGCATAGATAATAAAAATTAACATGCCCGACACCTCCTTTCCCACTCTGTCAACTCGCATAGCCACTTTCAGGGATGGTCTTAGACCCCAAATCCCGAATCCATGGAAAAAGTGAAGACTATCTGTATAGTTTGAGTCTATTCATAACTTTAGAAGCTGGAGATGAGACCAATTAAGATGTTGAGAATAAATCAAATGAAGTCTTTGAGGCATGGTGCGGGCTCAAAAAGAGGGCGGGGTCTTAGACTTAGAGCAAAGTTCCTGAAGAACGAGGGGCACACTGAGGGTAGAACAGTGGCACAGTGGGTAGAGCGCCACCTCACATCTCCATCAACCCACATTTGTTTCTGATCTCCAGTACCATCTTTGTGGAGTTTTCATGCTCTCCCTAAGTCCACAGGGGTTTCCTTCAGGCACTCTTGTTTCCTCTTACATCCAGGCTGGTGAGGGGAGAATCAGGGAGGTGTCGGGCACATACGAGAGCAGAGGCCACAGGAAGTATGAAGAACTGGGACTAATGGGAACACACTGACAGGCAGCAAAGATTTGATGGGCCGAATGCATGGATGGAGCCAGGAGTGGAACTCCATTTTCCATCAGCCCATTGATGCTGGTATCTGTTTGGTCCGAGCTCAGTGCATTTCTGTTGGGTCAAAGGAATTGAGGTTCTCCATATTGCAGGGTTTGGTGAAGCTGGAGACTGTAACTTGTTAAGTACCTTCTGTAACACTCTGCCTTAACCTGCCAGCTGCCCTCACGTACAAGTGCCTGGGAGACGACTGGGCAGTGTACTGCAGGGTCATCCGGGAGAAGAACCTGTGTCAGGACCCACGATGGTATCGGCGCTGCTGCCACTCCTGCAGAGACTTCTACTCAAACAAGCTGCACCACGGCCCCGAATCGCAGATCTTATTGCAACAGTGAGATAATTTAAGAACAGTTTTTTCTCCGTCTCATCCTGAACAGAATTGGGGGATGCACGGTTTTCAAAACTGGAAGAGAACAGTGCTTAGGAAGCTGCAGACTCGACAGCATCCTTGCCCCCACATTGTAGATTTGGAGTATGCTGCACAAGCTGCTGTTACAGTGTTGGAAGCTGAGCCAGTGACCTACCCGAGGAGCCATGTCAGTGGGTTCTGCACCTGTCTATCACTGCAGCATCAGCCGCATGGCTTTAACTAGTGAGAGAAATAAGCTTAAACAGTAACTCCTTTTTCACTAATGAGAAATGATGCTTATTGCCTCTTGCTGCATTTTTGTAGAGTTAATATCGTGCACTTGAACTGTCGCCAGCAAATGATAGCGCTGGAAGATTCAGCCCTTCAATGCACCTTCAGGAGGAAATGTGCTCAGAATCTCAATCCACTGTTTGTTTCCCCTCTCATAGTTCTGGAAAATATGAATAATGTATTAAAAAGCCTTGGCATCCAGACTATCGATCAAACCACTTGCTTCAAGAGAATTTGCGACTTGATAACTTCATTTATAGCGATAAGTATTTACAGTCTGTAGCAATACAAAGGCAAACTTGAATGATTCTCTTTAACCTTTTCACGACTGTTCTGCTTTTAGGCCAGCCCACCCTCCTTGAATTACAGCATGAGTCCTGTCTGTTAGTTCATGGATCCCAGAGCAGGACAGGCCACAGCCTCTGTGTGCACAGTTTACACTCTGCTGGTGATTAGGAGCAACTGCCTGTGAATTTCTGACTTCTAGTAGCAATCGGAATCAACATTGCTTCCTTTTTTGTTCTGTGCTGTGGTGGATGTACTGGGCTGTATGAGCCTATCAACTTACCATTCTGGTGCCTAATGCTCCTGCTTGCATTGGAGGCCAGTGCCTTTAGGTGTAAGCTGATGTTCCCCACTGACCCCTGTACGACTTAATGGTGAGGAAGATGAATAAGCACAGCAATGAACCGATGTGTCTGGTCTGATTTACTCTCCCTGCTGAAAGCAGCCGTATCTGTACCATAACACCACAAGACCATAAGACATAGGAGCAGAATTAGGCCATTCAGCCCATTGAGTCTGCTCTGTCATTCTACCATGGGTAATTTGTTATTCCTCTCAACTCCATTCTTCTGCCTTCTCCCCATAACCTTTGACCCCATCTAATCAAGAACCCATCAACTTCCTCTTTAAATATGCCCAGTCACGTGGCCTCCATAGCCATCAGTGGCAATAAATTCCATAGATTCACCACCCTCTAAAGAAATTCCTCTTCATTTCTGTTTTAAAGGAACGTCCTTCTGTTCTGAGACTGTGCCCTCTGGTCCTAGACTCCCTGACTATGGGACTCTCTCCACACCCACTCTTATCAATATTCGATCGGTTTCAATGAAATTCCCCTCATTCTTCTCAGCTGCAGCGAGTACAAGCCCACAGCCATCAAATGCAACGCATACCAATTCCTGTGGTTCTGGTGCAGATCTCTCCCTCTGTGTGGGCCAGCACAGCAGGTCACTGACTGCCAGGCACATATTGCTCCAGAACAGCGCTGTCTAGGATTCCAAAAACTGGACACCAATACTGCATTGCTGGAATGGTTGTCCCTTAAACTATACTGTATACTAACTGGTCTTATGGAGCTCCAAGGGAGTTTGGTCAACAATAAATCTGGTTATATTTCAGATGTTGGCTTTTAAAGAGCTGCAATCCAGCACTGAGGTGTTGATATTATGAGCCGAAGCTTTCTCTCATGATTCACAATTGGACAGGGGAGACGTTTAGACCCCTGTACGATGCAGTAAATGCAGTGGCATTTAATTTCCTTAGCTTCCTCATCCCTTGGTGGGTGTGCTGTACGTATCTCATGCCACTGCACATATCTCTGGCATGGACTGTAGACTGTTGAATAAACCTGGGGTTTGGACTCTGCAAAATGCTTGTGTCTCAGAGGTATTGGTCTAAGTCCTGAGCATAGCCTTTCCCCCTGCTGATTGAAGACTAAAAGTTATTTTGCTCAACAGCTAAGCAAAATTAGTGTTGTGCAGTTGAAAAAAAATCAGCTTAACCTAAAGTGGATCAATGCTACACACATTTCAGATCTTCTCTTATGCTCGTACCTTAATACTGGCACAAAGCTCCCCCAAACCACCGTAACAATAGAGCAAGACAGAGAAATTAATCCCCTGTATCATATTTAACCTTGTTGATCTGAAAACCACTTCTCTTTTAGCCTCAAACCAGCCAGCTTTGCTAATGTAGTATTCCCTGAAACTGTGCTACTTGGAGATATAACACCCAAACTTGTTCTGACTGAAATCTGTGACTTCCTGAAGCCTCAGACACAGGCCTGGACTGCTTGCCCGTGAAGTCAGGTACTTGCTCAGATTCCCACTGCAGACAGCTCTGAAGTGCATGGTCACACACTTACACATTGTGCAGAGCTACTCAATACGCAGATGAACATACCCTGCGTCACTCTCCTCGCAGGCACATACATTGACTCACACACGTGCAGACTCGCATACAACATATATACTACTCAGACACATACACACACTCATGCAAACACCAACTCTCACACAACACATACATCGACACTGACACATGCATTTACACGGATCAATACCTGTGCATACACCACAGTTCTACAACTATAAATATTCTTATATCCAACCCTAGCCGAAGCCTCGACTTTTAACTGTGGTTTTTTTTTATATTTGTTTGATTTATTTAAGATAAAGAGGGTAAATTTTCCATTTCCACTTTCCTGGCACTGACTCACCACATCAATCACAGAAGCTAGCAAACTTCCAGCAAGTGAAAACCTGTCTCTCAGGCTCCTTTACTTAAGAATTCACACCTTACACAACTCTATGAAAACCAGACGTGGATGCCCTCTGTATCTCTGGCTCAGCTTAGCCACTGAGTCTACCTTAAGTCTGTTAAGTATCAGTGGTGAAAAGGTTATTCTCTTTCTTTGTGTGGCAGAGCTTGCAAGCTGCAACATTATTTGCTGTTTATTTTAATGGTGCTATTTTTTGCAACAATGACTTGTTTTATTTCAGTCTTACACAGTAGGCAATGTATAATTGTACTGTTAAATATTAATTGCACAATTGACTGCCACTATATTCCACATGGTGCTATCTTATTAGAACAATAATCTCTGTCAGAAGGTGTTTGTATTAGCATAATGTGATACTGAGATATATTCATTATGTCTAGCTTTTTATTGCAGAGTGAAATGTTACGTTGGCAGTTTTGCCAACACAGGTACTGTATCAATGACCTACAGTGTATTTATGGATTTCATGAGGCAGAGAATATTGAAAATGCTTGAGAAATTGTAACAAGACTAATGATCTTGGGCAACCTTCCTCCCGTTAATGGAAGAGTATTTTGCAAAACATTTCATATTAAATTTATTTTCATCAAATGAATAGTTGGGTTGTGTTTTAATTGGCTGAGTGGAACTTCTCTCTTTTCATTATGGTTTGAGGGAGCAATTATAGGAACTGATAAGATGTAAAATAGACCATGGGCAATATTCTTGAGGCTCCTGGTTGGCAGATGAAAGAAAAATAATGACATATGAATCATAGTGGTGTTCTCTTTCAATGCAAACTTTGTCAGACAGCAGAAAGAAATCCCAGTGATGGAGAGCTTTGGGGGCCAAAGGACCAACTAATCTGTTCCTCTCAGATTTGTTACCCTCGCCACATATCACACCTCAGGTTAATCAAGGTCCAATTTAAGATTGTTCGTGCCCACAGCTAATTTAATCTTCACTTAATGGATCCTCCATCATTGACATACCCTTTGCAATATTGCATTCACAGATTTCTTTATTCCTGTTTAAATTTATCTTGTTATTTTTCTTTTCTGAGCAAGATGCAATATCTTTCCACATTCTACGTCATCTCAAGAGCAGCATTCATGTGACCTTTAATCTTTTATCCAGTGAGTGAATACCTAATGATTGTAATAACAACCACACTCCATCGATCTTCTTATTGAATCTGCTTGCTTGTTTTAGTACAGATTTACCGTGGAAAGAATACTAGCTGGCTGCATCACCATCTGTTATGGGGGGAAGGGGGCTACTGCACAGAATCTAAATAAGCTGCAGAGAATTGTAAACATAATCTGCTCCACCATGGATGCTAGACTCTGTAATATCTTCAAGGAACAATGCCTCAAAAAGGTGACGTCCATCATTAAGGACCCCTATCACCCAGGACATGCCCTCTTCTCATTGCTACCATCAGGAAGAAGGTACAGGAGGCAACAGCTTCTCAACGATTCAGGAACAGCTTCTTACCCTCTGCCATCTGATTTCTGAATGGACGTGAACCCATGAACACTATCTTAATACTTTTATTTATTATTTTTATTTTTGCACTAATTTAATTTAGCTATTTAATATGTAACACTGTAAGGTTTCACTGCTAAGGCTAATGTAATGGCTTCTATGTAATGTTCCACTGTTAAGGTCATGGTTTCTCTGTAGCAGCAATGTTTGAGTTACGACGGGAGATAACGGGACTTTGGAATGCAGGGGCTATCCAATGGGAGAAATGTTCTTTCCTGTGTGTCTGGGAGCCGGGTTTTTCGTGGTTTTTCGTCGGTTGTGATGGAGAGAGAGGATGCGAATGGAGAGAGTCGGAAGATGACCGGACGAAGTGGACAGGGAGTGAGGGTCTGAGGGCCAGCTACGCTCGGAGGTTGACAGGAGCAAATGAATGAACAGTGAGCTCCAACGATGCGCAATAGACTTTTTCCTTAAAATGGGCTCTTTTTCTTTTTCTTTTCTTTACTAACCCTTTATTCAGATTAAGATTTATAAAGTTCAATCATTTAATTGCATATGATGTACTGTCGAATATTTTGTATCCGGGCAACATATCACGCAGCATACACACAAACGAGATTTCTCAGTTTAGCAGGGGCAGAAGTTGTCTTCCCTGAGCCTAAGGGTTACAAATATATATATATGTATATGTATGTATGTGTGTGTATATATATATATATATATATATACACATACACACTTATTATAATTCACATTTTTTTCTCTATTCTTATGTATCACATAAGAAAAGAAAAAAATTTCACAACACCTATTTGCACATGGCCTGTTCCCTGACAGTTCCTGTATTTGTCTCGATGCTGTTTCATTGTTGCCACTATAAATGTCTCTACCACCTCCTAAAATTCAGGGTGTTGGAGTTCGACAGTCAGTCCTGGCTCTCTGCAAGGAGTCTCTGTAAGTTTTCCATGTGGAATGCATGGATTTTCCTCCAGTACTCCAGTTTCCTTCTACAGTCCAAAGATGTACCATAAGACCATCAGATATAAGAGCAGAAGTAGGCCATTCAGCCCATCGAGTCTGCTCCACCATTCGATCATGGGCTGATCCAATTCTTCCAGTCATCCCCACTCCCCTGCCTTCTCCCCATACCCTTTGATGCCCTGGCTAATCAAGAATGTATCTATCTCTGCCTTAAATACACCCACTGACTTGCCCTCCACAGCCAATCGTGGCAACAAATCCCACAGATTTACCACCCTCTGACTAAAGTAATTTCTTCACATCTCTGTTCTAAATGGACATCCTTCAATCCTGAAGTCATGCCCTTTTGTCTTAGACTCCCTTACCATGGGAAATAACCCAATGGGTCATTGTAAACTGCCCCGTGATCAGGTTAGTGTTAAATGGGCGTTCCTGGGGCGACGTGGCCCAAAGGGTCAGAATGGCCTACTCCAAAGCTATGAAATAAATGAAAAAAAACGACCCATGAATCTCCTTTAAATCTTTCACCTTTAACCTATGTCATGGGAAAAAGACTAGCCATTTACCCTATTTATGCCTTTCATAACTTTCTATACTTTGGTCAGGTAGCCCCTCAGCCTCCAGTGCTCTAGAGAAAACAATATAAGTTTGTCCAGCCAGGATGTTGCCTGGATTGGGGAGCATGCCTTATGAGAATAGGTTGAACTTGGCCTTTTCTCTTTGGAGCAGCGGAGGAAGAGAGGTGACCTGATAGAGATGTATAAGATGATGAGAGGCATTGATTGTGTGGATAGTCAGAGGCTTTTTCCCAGGGCTGAAATGGCTAGCATGAGAGAGGTGCTCATGTTTTAAGGTGCTTGGAAGTAGGTGCAGAGGAGATATCAGGGGTAAATTTTTTTTAAGCAGAGAGTAGTGAGTGCATGGAATGGGCTGCTGGCGATGATGATGGAGGCGGATATGATAGGGACTTTTAAGAGACTTTTGGATAGGTACATGGAGCTTAGAAAAATAGAGGGCTATGAGTAACCCTAGGTAATTTCTCAGTTAAGGACATGTTCGGCACAGCTTTGTGGGCTGAAGGGCCTGTATTGTGCTGTAGGTTTTCTATGTTTCTTTCCTAACAGCTGACATTCTTTAGTCCAGGCAAAATCCTGGTGAACTCCTTCAACATCTTTTCAAAGCATCCACATCCTTCCTGACATGCAGTGACTAGAACTGCACACAATACTCCAAATGTAGCCTAACCAATGTTTAATATAGCTAAAAAAAAACTTGCCAAGTTTTATACTCAATACCCTGACAGATGAAGACAAGCATGCTGTGTACTTTCTTCACCACCCTATCTACTTCCTCTTTTAGGGAGTTAATGACATGGTCCCCAACACATCTCTGCACAACAGTTCTCTTAAGTTGCCTCTTGTATTAACCTCCCTAAGTGAACTACCCAACACTTGAGTGGATTCATCTGCATCTGCCCTTCCACATCCACTTCACCCAAATTTCCAGCCAATCGATATCCTATTGCATTTATTGAAAACCTTCCCCTCTATATGCAATTCAATCATTTTGTGTGTCATCTGCAATTAATTAGATCACCTACATTATTTGTCTAAGTCATTTACATATCTCACAAGTAGTGGTGACAGAACTGATCCTTGTGGAATACCGCAGGTCACAGATCTCCAGTCAAAATAATACCCCTTCATTGGTACCCTTTGTTTTTTTCTGACCAAGCCAATTTTGATCTAATTTACCAACTGTAGATCCATGTGACTTAATAATTTGCATCAGTCAACATTGCAGACCATGTCATGTGTTTCACCAAAGTCCAAGCAGGCAGCGTCCACTGCGCTAACTTTATCAATCATCTTTGTCACTTCCTCAAAAATCACAATCAAGTTGGTGAGACTGAACCTCCCCACACAAAGCCATTCTAATTATCCCTAAAACAAACAAGAAAATGTGCAGTTGCTGAAAATCCAAGCAACACACACAAAATGCTGGAGGGATTCAGCAGGCCAGGCAGCATCTATAGGAAAAAAGTACTGTCGACATTTCAGGCCATAACTCTTCAGCAAGACTAGAGGGGAAAAAAAAGAAGAGTAGTTTTAAAAGGTGGAAGGAAGTAAGGAAGAAACACAAGGTGGTAGGGGAAACATGCAGGGGGAGGTGAAGTAAAGAGCTGGGAAGTTGGTTGGTGAAAGAGATACTGGACTGGAGAGGGGGGAATCTAATAGAAGAGGACAGAAGGTCATGGAAGAAAGAAGGGAGGTGAATGAGAAGGAGATGATGGGCATGTAGGAGATAAAGTGAGAGGGGGGAAAGGGGATAGGGAATGGTGAAGATGGCCATTACTAGAAGTTTAAGAAATCGATGTTCATACCGTTAGGTTGGAGGCTACCCAGATGAAATACAAAGTGTTGTTCCTCCAACCTTAGTGTGGCCTCATTGTGACAGTGGAGGAGGCCATGGATTGACACTGGAATGGGAAGTAGAATTAATATGTGTGGCCATTGGGAGATCCCACTTCTTCTGGTGGTTGGAGCAATGGGTCTCTATCAAGGATCCAGCAATGTCTTCCCCTTGTTTGCTCAGTATCTGGGATAGGTGCTTGATGAAGCAGTCTCCCAATCTACATTGGCTAATTATCCCTAATAAGTCTGTGACCTTTCCGAAAGGGAGTAAATCCTATCTGCAAAAATCTTCTCCAATAATTACTGCTGATGTAAGGCTTCACTGTCATTTCCTGGATTACCCCATTTGCCTTTCTTAAATAAATGAACAAGACTATCTATTTTTCCAATCTTCTAGGACCTTGCCTATGGCTTAAGAGGTACAAAGATCTCTACTGGGGACCCAACAATGTCTTCCCTTTCTACCCTCAGTATCTGGGAAAGATTCCAACAGCCCTGATTATTTATTCACCTTAGTTTTTGATGATTTGACCTTAATGATTGGCAATAACACCTCCTCCTAAATTTCCATCAACACAAATGCATCACAAGGCTGTGTGCTTAGCTCCCTGCTCTACTCGTTTTATACTTATAACTGTGAAGCTAAGCACAGTCCAATGCCATGTTTGAATTTGCTGACAACATCACTGTCATTGGCAAGATAGTGACAAATTGGCATAAAAGGACGGAGATTCAAAATCTGGCTGAGTGGTGCCACAGCTCAATATCAGCAAGATCAAGGAAATGGTTATTGACTTCAGGAGAAGGAATCTGGAAATCCATGAGCCTGTTCTCACTGGGGGGATCAGAGATTTTGAGGGTCAGCAACTTTAAATTCCTCAGTGGTATCATTCCAGACGATCTGTCCTGGATCTAGCAAGTGCATAGTTGCCATTATGAAAGCCCAGTCCATCGCAGGTAAATTCTTCCCCACCATTGAGCACATCTACATGGACCGCTGTCATAGGAAAGCAGCATCCATCATCAGGGACCCCACCATCCAGGCCATGGTCTTCAGAAAAAGGTGCAGGAGCCTCAGGACCCACACTGCCAGGTTCAGACACAGTTACTACCCCTCAACCATCAGGCTCTTGAACCAGAGGGGATAACTTCACTTGTCCCATCACCAAACTCAACCAATGCAGTCACTGTCAAAGACTCCTCATCTTATATTTCTTCATCTCGATATTTACTGCTTATTTTATTATTATTATTATCATTTCAGTTTGTTGTCTTTTGCACATTGATTGTTCATCCTGCTGGGGACAGTCTTTCATTGATTCTATCGTGTTTCTTATACTTATTATGAATGCCCACAAGAAAATGAATCTCAGTGTGGTATATGGTGATATATATGTACTTTGATAATAAATTTACTATGAACGTTAATGTTCTTTTAGAAGCACAACAGTTCCTCCATCTTAATATCAACATAGGCTAGATTATCAGCATGCCCCTCCCTGGTCCCACGATCATTCACATCCATCTCCTTGGTGAATACCTAGTCAAAGTGCTCATCAGATATCCAATTCCTCTGACTCCAGACATAACTTCCTTTCTTTGTCTTCTAGCTGCCCTCTTGATTCAAATATACATATAAAACTCCTTGTCATAGAGTTTGCAGGCTTGCGTGCCTCAATGACCTGGAGAGCTATGTTGGCTGGAGTCAGGGTTTTATTCTTTGGCTCTTGGTAGGGTCACCCATGCCAAAAAGGTCAAAGGGCAGAGGCCAGACTAAGACTGGTCCACTGGTCATCCAGGTTCTGGGGTTCAGCTCAGAACTAACAACCCTGACTGGTCAAACAAAATTGTCATAGAAACAGCAATGAAGAATCTTTCCACATCTGAGTGTGACAGTATTTCTAAGTCTCCACCCAGGACTTGCACAACTGACAGTAGTGAAAACTGAGAGGAAGCTACTGACACGATGAAGGAAGCCCTGAACACCGCCGGAGATGAAGGACATTTATTGTTGTCCTAAATGCCTGTGACATAACGGGCAGGGGGAGGAGGAAGGAGAACACACAGAATGGGTCAGGTTTACAGACAACTTATGCCCCCTTTTTTCGCATCTTTTGCTTTATTTAAAGTGACTTTGTAGACACTAGAAAGACAGATTCCAGTCCAGCATTGGGAATCACGTAGTTATTACGTCACCACCATTCCATCATGTTGCAGATTCATAGCTTTTCTTCTCCGAGTATTGTAATGGCATGAGGAAAAGTCAACGACAACAACACGTGGCCATTACACCTTGCCTCATCTCCCACAATGCTACTGGAAGTATCTCTGAGCAAATTTTGCATACTGTATCAAGAGTGCTGATGCATCAAGATCTCTAACTATAGTGAAAGTCCCAAGGATTTCTGATAGCGTGGTTTACGGTGCCTCCACATCATTACAAAGCCTGGCTGAGTATGACGATAGTCCTACAAGGTGTCAGAAGGTTGAGGAGTGTTGAGATGGGATCTAGCTGTGTCAGCTCTGGACTTCCCCACCTCTCAACTCTCCCCATTTGCACTTCGTCACATTGTCACTCAGCGCTTACACCATACTGTTGGCACAGGGAAGCACTCCACATAAATGGTTAATGCCTCGCACATTTCATCACACTCTGCCAGTTTGTCAATAAATGCAGCCCGAGCCTGGCCTGCTTTTTCCCTTTGTGCTTCTTTTCGTGTAATTTCACCAGCTGGCATTGTCACAATTTCCATTAGTGAAGTTCCCAATTCGCCCAACGAATGGGCAAATCCCCAATTCCCACTGTATCCCCTCATTTGACACACTCCGCATTGCCAGAGTAAGTCTGCTCCCTGTAAAAGCACAGTGGGGTTTGCTCCAGGAAAAACACAATAATTCAGGGGGTTAGGCAAATAATGGCATTTCATCAACAAGTCCTTGGCGTGGCTGCAGCTGGTGCACACTTCACTCTCAAGCAGCAGAAAAAACTGGGTACTTAGATACCAAAGTCAGCATAGGAAATGGGGAGGGAACAGGAGTAAGAGAGTTAAACTCGATCATATTAAATGGAAGAGCAGGCTTAAATGTCAGACAGCTTACTCTTGCTCCTATCTGTGTCCGGAGTTTATTTAAAGAAAGTGAGCGCACAATAGAAGAGATTTAGTGTTCATGTCAGGTAGAGAAGAGCAGTGATGGAGCAGGTTGGCTGGGCCTTTGTTCGGGCAGTCTGTGGACAGCAGATGTGGAGAATTAGGGGCTGTTGAAGAGGAGGAAAGTGCCCAAAATATAGGCATTGAGGGGACACCACCTCAATGTAATGTTTAATTATCAATAATTATGTCCTAAAAATCCTAGCGGCTGTTCTGGTAATGTAACAGTAGAAGTCGGTCTATAAGAGTATGACTTTATTCATAGAAACATAGAAAATCTACAGCACATTACAGGCCCTTCAGCCCACAATGTTGTGTTGACCATGTAACCTGCTCTAGAAGCTGCCTAGGATTTCCCTTCCACATAGCCCTCTATTTTTCTAAGCTCCATGTACTTATCTAAGAGTCTCTTAAAAGACCCTATCGTATCTGCAAATTGTATCCGTATCATCTGAATCAGAGCAAACTACTTGCCCTCTGATACTGCGCTAGCTCATTGAAGTGACAGTCATTCTAATTCTCTAATCCTGTGGTTCCCTCACTTTTAACCTACTCTCTTTCAAAGTTATTTACCAAATCCACAAAGTATGCAAGTGAAAATAAACCTTTGCCACTCGCTGACATTTGCAAGTGCCCATGATGATGACCCATGGTTTCTGATCCACTTGCCGGAGAGTATCGTTCCCTTCTGTTAAATGCCTTATTATGAAAGTCGTATAACGTCCTTTCTTTGGCTTCGAGATGACGCCATTATAAAATTCTGACGTGATCCTGTTTTTGTATTTTATCCATTCATTTGCAAACCTAAGGCATGAAAACATAAAAACTGCAGGGGGCAAGAATCTGATATAAATGGAAAATGCCGGAAACACTTTTCCAGCCGTGATTCTTGCCTTTCTCTCTGGTTTTGCTCACCTTGAATATTTTTTCTCCAGTACCTGTGCAGTAACTGTCACCTCCTTTTCTACCCCTGACCAAGCCGGTCAAGAACAGCAAATACAAGCGATTCTGCAGTTGTTGGAACTCCAGGGCAGGACACTCAAAACGCTGAGGGAGCTTAGCAAGTCGGGCAGCATAGATAGAGAGAAATAAACAGTCAACATTTCATTTTGAGACCCTTCATCAGGACTGGAGAGGTAGGTGGAAGAAACCAGAAGCCAGAATAAGATAGAGGGGGAGGGGAAGAAGTACAAGCTTGCAGGTGACAGGTGAGGGGAGAGGTGTGTGGGTGGTGGAGGGAGGGATAAAGAGGGAAGCTGGGAGGTGATAGGTGAGGGGAGAGGAGTTTGTGTGTGGTGGAAGGAGGGATAAAGAGAAGCTGGGAGGTGATAGGTGAGGAGAGAGGTGTGTGGGTGGTGGAAGGAGGGATAAAGAGGGAAGCTGGGAGGTGATAGGTGAGGAGAGAGGTGTGTGGGTGGTGGAAGGAGGGATAAAGAGGGAAGCTGGGAGGTGGTAGGTGAGGAGACAGGTGTGTGGGTGGTGGAGAGAGGGATAAAGAGGGAAGCTGGGAGGTGATAGGTGAGGGGAGAGGTGTGTGGGTGATGGAGGGAGGGATAAAGAGAGAAGCTGCGAGGTGATAGGTGAAAAAGGTTGAAGAAGAAGGAATCTAATAGGATAGGAGAGTGCACCTTGGAAGGAAGGGGAGGAGGAGAGGCACCAGAGGGTGTTGATAGGCAGGTGAGGCAAAGAGAAAAGCTAGTAGGAGAAACAGAATGGGGAAAGTTAAAAGAGAAAAGGGGAGGGGAGAGAAGAAATTGCCAGAAGTTTGAGAAATCGAAATCCATCCATCAGATTGGAGGCTACCTGGACAGAATTTGGAGTTCAAGTTTATAGTTCAATGTTCAAAGTAAATTTAGTATCGAAGTGCCTATATGTCATCATATACAACCCAGATTCATTGCCTAGTTGGCTTTCACAGGAAATACCAGAAACACAATATAATCAGTGAAGGACCGCACCCAATAGGACCGATAAACATCCAATGTGCAAAAAACAGCAAGCTGTAGAAGTGCAAAAATAATAAATAAGTCGCCAATAAATATCGAGAATGAGATGAAGAGACATTGATGAGTCCATTGGTTGTGGGAACATTTCAGTGATGGTGCAAGTGAAATAATCCCTCTGGTTCAAGAGTCTGATGGTTGAGGGGTAATAACTGATTCTGAACCTGGTGGTGTGGCTCCTGAGGCTCCTGTACCTCCTTCCTGAGGGCAGTAGTGAGAATAGAGCATGACCTGGATGGTGGGGATCTTTGATGATGGATGTTGCTTTCCTGCAACAATGCTCCTTATAGAAGTGCTCAGTGGTGGAGAGGACTTCACCCATGATGGACAGGCTACATTCACTACGTTTTGCAGAATTCTCCATTCAAGGGCTTAGCTTCCATACCAAACCATGATGCAACCAGTCAGTGGACTCTCCGCTACACATCTATAGAAGTTTGTCAAAGTTTTCAATGCTGAGTAGAGGTGCTGCTATACTCTCTTTGTAATAGGACTAACATGCTGGACCCAAGGCAAATCCTCTGAAATGATAACACAGAGGAATTTAAAGCTGCTGACCGACTCCACCTCTGATACCCTGATGAGGACTGGCCCATGGACCTCTGGTTTCCTCTCCCTGAAGTCAATAAATCAGCTCCTTGGTCTTGTCAACATTGAGTGAGAGGTTTTTTTGTGGCACCATTCAGCTGTATTTTGAATCTTGCTCCTATATGCTGATTCATCACCCCTTTGGATTCAGTGACATCAGCAAACTTAAGTATGACATTGGAGCTGTACTTGACCTTGCAATTATAAGTGTAAAGTGAGTAGAGCGGGGGCTAAGCACACAGCCTCCACTGATGGAGATTGTGGCGGAGATGTTTTTGACAATCCAAACTGACTGGGGTCTGCAAGTCAGGAAATCGAGGATCCAGTTGGACCATGAGGTATTGAGACCAAGGTCTTGAAGCTTATCGATTAGTTTTGAAGGGATAGTATTAAATATCAAGCTGTAGTCAAGAGGAGCATCCTGATGGATGCATCTTCACTGTCCAGCTTTTCCAGGGTTGAGTGGAGAGCCAATGAAATGGTATCTGCTGTTGACCTGTTGTGATGGTAGGCAAATTGAAGTGGATCAAAAGCGCTTCTTGGGCAGGAGTTGGTGTGTTTCATCACCAGCCTCTCAAAGCACTTCACCACAGTGGATGTTAGTGCTACTGGACGACAGATATTTGAGGCAGGTTACCACGTTCCTCTCACGCACCAGTGTAATTGAAACCTGCTTGAAGCACGTGGGTGCCTCAGACTGCTGAAGTGAGAAGTTAAAGATCTCAGTGAATACTCCGATGCATTGATTACCACAGGTCTTTAGTACTTGGCTAGGTACCTTGCCTGGGCTGAACGCTTTCTGTGTGTTCATCCTCATGAAGGATGCTGTCACATTGGACTCAGAGACTGAAATCACAGGGTCATTGGAGGCTGTGGGAGTTTGTGAAGGTTCCTCTAAGTTTTGATGGTCAACACATGCGTAAAAGGCATTGAGCTCATCTGGGAGCAAAGCCACGTCACTTTGTAGGAGGTGATGGCATTCCAGTTCTGCCACAGCTGTCAAGCATCCTTCAGTTTAGTCTGGAATTGCCACACCACACACGAGATGGCTTTCTGGAGATCGTGCCTGGACCTCTTGTTTTTACTTGGTTGCTAGACCCGAATGCCTCTGATCCGGCCCTCAGCAGATTGCAGATCTCACAGTTCATCCAGAGCTTTTGGTTGGGGAAGGCTTTGAATGATTTTGTGGAAACACACTTCTCCACAACTGCTTTTATAAAGTCAGTGACATCCGTGGTGTATTCATTCAGATCCCTTGATGAGTCCTTGAACATGGCCCAGTCCACTAACTCAAAGCAATCTTGTAGCTGCTCTTCTGACTCTTGCAATCACCTCTTTTTCCCCTTCTCTCTGGAACCTTGCCCTTTAGGTTCTGCCTGTATGCAGGTAAGAGGAGGACAGACAAGTGATCAGATTTCTCGAAGTGCGGTGTAGGCAAGGAACAGTAGGCTTTCCTAATCACAGTATAGCAGTGGTTGAGTGTGTTGGGTCCCCTGGTGCTGCAGGTGATATGTTGGTGATAACTGGGCAGAGAATTATTTAAACAAGCCTGATTGAAGTCCCTGACGATGATTTGAAAGGTGTCATGGTAGGCTGTTTCAGTAACTTGAGAGCCTGTTTAATGTCAGCCTTTGGTGGTATGTAACCTGCAGTCAGGATCTCTTTTAGTAAGTAATACGGTTGGTATATAATCATTAAAAGTTCCAAGTCGGGGGAACAACAGTGTGACAAGAAAACTGTCTGAGTTTATCATGAAACACAAGCCCCAACCTTTTGCCTTCGCTGAAGCAGCAGTCTGGTCTATCCTGTCTTACCAATGTATCCAGCATGTCTAGAGTGAGCCATGTCTCTGTAAAACAGAGAACACAGCAATTACTCATCTCCCTCTGATACAGCAATTTTGCCCTTAGGTCCTTAATCTTGTTCTCCATCAACTGCACACTTGCTAACCAGATTGTGGATTCAGGAAATTTCCTATCTTGGCATTTTAGCCTGGTGTGGAGTCCTCCCCTCCTCCCTCTCCTTTGTCCATGATAATGTACTTTTGTCCACTTCAAAGTGCCGTACCTGCATGCTTGAGAGAGGTTTTGCTCCTCCAGCCTGAGAGTGGCCATGTTCCCATTCCCATTTCAACATGTTGGTTCATGAGTTCCTCACCTACCACGTTGACCCTTACCACCCGGGACTCGTCCTTCTCTCATCACTGCCATCAGGGAAGAGATACAGGAGCCTGGAGACCCACACTCAGCAATTCAGGAACAGCTTATTTCCCTCTGCCATCAGATTTATGAATGATCCATGAACCCATGAACACAACCATATTACCTCATTATTCCCTTTATTCCCCACTATTAATGTATTTCTGTAATTTATAGATTTTTATGTCTTTGCACTGTACTACTGCTGCAAAACAACAAATTTTATGTCATATCTCAGTAATAATAAACCTGATTCTGAATCCCTGCTTCCTTCATCTTCTCTTAACAGAAAATACCTTCTGCATTCCTCTACTTAAATGGTAGAATTAAATATAAGGGCTGGGTTGATCAGACGCAAACTATTCGAGTGCCCAGGAGATGTTGTAATAAGTATACAAGCACAACAGGGTCACTTAAACCTAATTTATTATCATAAACATAGAAAGCACAAATAAACCACACAGAATACTACAGAACTTAGTAAGTCACAAAGATTTCAGGGCTCAAGATTCATAGTCGCCATTTGATTGTCACTGTACTTGAGGGAACTCCAAATTCCAACGCACTCATGAAATCACCCTGGGTCCTATGCACCAATCGCAATTCTCGGTCTAGGTGAGATCCAAATAACTGAGTGAAAGGTACCGCAATAAATATGGGACTCACAAGTGCAGGCAGACACACAGACAGAAAAACTCCTTGATCTTTTGTTCTCATGCCATTAACTCAGCCTGGTTTCTTTCATTCAAACAACTTGTGTTCATTAACACAGTTTCAGCATACCCTTATAAATCAATTAGACACTTTAATGGTCACCCTTATCCATCAGTCCACCAATGTTTTGGACTTAACATTCCTTTAGTTACAAAAGAAAATTAATATTACATATAAGAGACTAACCCAAATCCGAAGAAGAGTCCATCAAGGCAATTTGACAGACACTAAGAAAGAATCCATTAATGTAGCTCTCAAAGTGGCCAATGGGTATTGAGCCATTAACAGACATCCTCATGTTAATGGTGCCTGGGACTAAGAAAGAATCCAGCTGCTATCAGTAAAACTTAGACATTGTTTACTTGTACAGGCACACTACTTCCTGGAGCTCACAAAGAGCTAAGCTAAAACCCAAAATGCTGGAGGAACTCCAAAGAACATTTTGTTCTTTGGAGTAGTTGAGAAGTCATGGCAGTAAGGCACCTTACTGTGTCACCAGAATAGCAACGTGGTACCTGTGATATCTTGGATACTTTGGAGGTGGAAATTCAAGGCTACCAGCATCCTGGGGTGTTATGGAATCTTCTTGAATGAAATAGAAATCTATCTCCACTTTCCCAAAAGAAAAATGTCGGGGGCCAAGAAATACCTTCTGGCCTTTTCACCTTCCTTGTTTACTAGGAAAAAAATGACCGATGGTATCAGCTTCTGCAATAATGCAAGTGGGTAGAGAAGGACAAGCTCACTTTCCAGTTGGGTAGAGATGGATATGCAGTGATGAAATCCGATGACCAGTGCTGGGAGTGAGGTAAGATAGTGTTTGTGGGTGGAAGATCATCAACCTTCTTAACTCCATTCACTTAATTTCTCCCTCAATAATGTTTACTTTCAACAGATACAACCTAAAGTGGTAGATTCAGAATTAGATGCAGAATAGATGCAGAACCTGGTCTCCCATCATCTCTCAATATTGATATACCAGTAGATCAAGTAAGTTCCCATGGAAGGTAAGCATTAGAGAAGACATTATTATTAATACCAATATATTATTGATTTATAATTTGGTGACATTTGTTATTTATTATTATATTCTTTCCAAAATCTTTGAGTGTTAAGAATCTAACAGGAGATGCAAAGGAAAATGTTAAGGTATTTTGAGTTAAGGAATACAGCAAATATTCGTTTCAACAGCAACTATTCTTCAGACCTGAATGTGGATTGTAGATTGAGTTTAAAATGCAGCCTAGCACAATGGTGTTCTTGGAGCTGCAGAATGGAGTCAATTGCAAACAAAGAAACACTCAATTTGACCTGAGATGTCTGCATGTGCATTAATGCAACCCAGAGTAAGTGGGGATTAACATTGATTTTGGGTGTCTGGAGTGTTGGTGTGAAGACCAAGGGGTTTGAAAGCTATATGTAATTCAGACGAAGCATTGTGGAGACATTGTAACTATAGAATTGTCCTGCTGTTACCTTTGATCTGTAGCAACGAAAAATGTCATGTAATATTGGGTCAGAGAGGGCTTTTCTTCCAAGAGTGCCTCCAGTATGATTCCTGCTTGTTTGGTTCAATAAAGACTTCTACGTCCACAAGCTTCAATGTCTCTCTGGTGACGTTGTTCACAGTTACAACAGAATGAGCGAGGGAGTTCTGTACTCTGCTCATTGGAACTCCTGTGGTTCCTTTATTTCAATAACTGCTGGAAACTTTGAAGTTGCACCTATGAAACCATTGAGACCAGAGGCTGAGGTTTTTTGCCATTAAGGGAGAGTGTACAGAGGACGGTTGCATGTGTGATGATGCCTGATACTGTAACGATGACATAGGAGTCGAATTAGGCTATTTGAGTCTGCTCCACCATTCCATCATGACTAATTTATTATTCCTTTCAACTCTTTTCTCCTGCCTTCTCCCCATGACCTTTGACACCTTTACTAATCAAGAACATATCAACATTTGCTTTGAATATACCCAATGACTTGGTCTCCACAGTCATCTATAGCAATGAATTCCACAGATTCACCACCCTTTGACTAAAGAAATTCCTCCTCTTCTCTGCTCTAAATGTCATGGTCTGGTCCGTGAAATCCGCATTCCGGTTCATAGTCTGGTCCATGCTCCTTATTCCAGGTTTTCCGGGTTTCCCCAGTTTCTGTTGAGGCAGCTGATTCCTGTTTGAGCTGACTTCATAAATAGCTTCAGGATTCAGCCCCTGGCTGCTGGATTGTTCCTGTCTGTATCCCTTCCCTTCACCTTCCTGCCTGGAGCCTCGCCCTGTTTGGAGCTGTCTGTCTGTGTCCATGCCTTCACTAGGAAGGTCTGGCTGTTTGCCGTTACCTAGTGTTGGGAACTGTCTCATCGTGTTCAGTGTTCTGAGTAATGAGTCCGGCCCTATGTCCTGTCCCCTACGTCCTGCCCCCTACGTCCTGTCCCCTACGTCCTGTACCCTACGTCCTGTCCCCTACGTCCTGTACCCTATGTCCTGTCCTGGCTCGGTGTTCCATGTTCCTGTTTCTCCCTCGACCAAGGCTCTGGGTTCTCGTCGTGTCCATATGCCTCACCCAGCACAGGAGTACCTTGCCCAGCCCGGTACTGGGATTCCCTTGTCCTGTGCTGGGGTTCCCTTGTCCAGGAGTCTCACGTTCAGTCCTGTTGTCTCTCCCTTGACCAAGGCTCTGTGTTTTCATCTCGTCCATGTGCCTCACCCAGCACAGGAGTACCTTGCCCAGCCCGGTGCTGGGAATCCCTCGTCCTGTGCTGGGAATCCCTCGTCCTGTGCTGGGATTCCCTCATCCTGTGCTGAGGTTCCCTTGTCCCATCCAGGAGTCTCACTTCCAGCCCCGTGCCTCTCCAATGTCCTGTAGCCATGTCTTGTCCTCGCCGGGTTCTGGAGTCCGGGCCCGAGTTAAGACCCAGGTTCTGGGTCCTTGTCCAGTCTCTGGCTTGGAGTCCAAGCCCAGGCTCCTAGTCCCCAGTTCCATGTCCTGGTTCCCTATCCTAGTCAGGTCCTAGCCCAGGCCTGGAGTCTTTGTCTCATCCGGGGCCGGTGTCATGTCCAGCGTCTTTTCTTCCTCTCTTCCCCTGCTTCCTTCTCACACCTAGTCCTGTTCCTGAGAGTTCAGTGTCTGTGTCTTGCATTTGGATCCATTCCAACACCCCCATTATGACACTAACTGGATCTACCCACCATTGGAAACATCCTCTCCATGTCCACTCTGTCTGGGCCTTTCAATGTTCGATAGGTTTCAATGAGATCCCTCCTCATTCTTCCGAACTCCGGTGAGTACAGACCCAGAGCCATCAAATGCTCTTCATACATTAACCTTTTCATTTCCCAAATAATTCTCTTCAATCTCCTCTGGACCCTCCCCAATCTCAGCACATCCTTTCTTGGCTAAGGGCCCCAAAACTACTCATAGAACTCCAAATGGGGTCTGACTGATGCCTTCTAAATCCTCAGAATTCACACCAGCACAGATAGCAGTGGTGCAGTTACACGGTGGCTCATCGATACTCTGGGGCTTCAGACTAGGAGAATCTGCACAGTTTCTTAACCCCAGGACACAATGTTTTCCCAGTTTACTTTAGCGTGATCTTGTCTGTAACAGTGAGTGAATTGGGGGAAAAAAAGCAGAACAAATTCTTTTCATAATGATTGTTTTTGTGGTTTGACCTGTCTAGTTATGTAGCTCTTATGAAATTCTGGCTGCAGAAGATATGTCCACTTTGCTGAGAGGTAATGAGGGAAGAATTCACAATGTCCTGCTATGTACCAGTACTGTTCAGCTCATCTGCTTGTATCCTGCTATCGTTGATTACTTATAATAAGCAAGCGTTACCAGGTATCACTGTTCAATGAGAGCTTTCAACACTTAATGGACTTGCAAGAAATCACCGATCAACTCCACTCACATGAGTCACGCATTCCGATAAATCCCTGGTGTCCAGGAATTCCCATGGCAATGGCAGAAAATCAAAATAAAGAACAATGCAGCCAATCAGGCTCATAATCTAAGAAGGTTTATCAAACCCCTTTGGTGATTGATATTTGCCTGTTCAGACACCTGACTGGTCTATCTGATGAGTATTTTCTCTGCTGCCTGTACAGTCGATGAACATTACCACCAGTGCTTTCAGCATTTACCCAACTAATGGCATCAGGCTCTCTGATCAAACCCACTTTTTGCCCTTTTGACTTACATTTTCCATCTGCCAGGTCTCCAATTGAATGAGAAGCACGTTCCCTTTGTAGTGGAAGCTCAGTAGCCCTCCACACCCACGGAGACAAGTTCTGTCATCACCATTTCAACGTGGAACGTCAACAATTCCTTCCCCCCCTCAGATGCTACTTGACCCACCGAGCTCCTCCAGCAGGTTGTTCGTTGCACCAGGTTCCAGCAACGGCAGTCCACTGTGTCGTCAGGAGGGAGTGGATCTTTCGTTTGATCCAGTGTTTCTGGCTGGGGAGCACTTGGATTTGCTGTGTAGTCCTCCCTACCCCTGCTGTGACGAAGCCAGTGACAGCAGCGGCAGACCCGAGGCCTTGAACGTGGACCAGCTCGTCAACTCGAAGCAGCTGCGGAGAACCTTTCCCGTGCAACTTCGGGAGAAGTATTATTTGTCCTTCCACCCCTTCCCTTCCCACCACCCGGGGACCAGACAGCTCGTTCCACTATTACTATTCTCAGCTCTTCTCACTGTTAATTCCATCCCCCAGAGCTGACTTCCCAAGCCAGCACAGGCATGTCCCTATCTCACTGCGGTTTGAGGCTCTTTGGCCACCCTCATTTAGTTTAGCCCCCTTTTTGAAGTGCTGTACCGGGGTGTGGCCACTGTCATGTGCAAACAGCTACTTGGAGCCACAGGTGAAAGTCGCGTGTCCAGTGGGGACCAAATGTGAGCTTCTCCAGAATGGACAAGAGGTGCTGCCCCTCCCTGGACACCCCATACCTCCCAAGAAGATTAATTACCCTCTAGCTGCCTACAAAACCAGTTGATCTGGACTTACCCTATCACAGATAATGTGTTTGTCTGATTCACCCCTCCTCACCACTTCTCTAATGGCTCCAGGGTGCTGAATCCTAAGTTGGAAGTCCATACAGGCTGGAGTCGTGTGGACCAGTGACTGAATTTATTTGAGGCCTGAAGGTCAGGCCCATTACTGGTGAGTCCTGGGGGTTAAGGCATGGAGGTCAAACCCGTGACGGGCGAGTCCTGGGGGTCGAGCCACAAAGGTCAAACCTGTAATTAGCGAATCCTGGGGTTGATTCTCAGAGAAGTCGAGAGGACAAAGCTGAAGGCTGACTAGATCTAGAGCTTGGTGAGCACGGAGCTTGGTAAGACTGAAGTCTGGAGGTTGGTGGCCTGAAGTCTGCGAGTCTGAGAATGCAGGCTAGAGAACAGAGGTTCGAGGCCTGATGTCTTTGAGTTTGAGACTCTGAGCCAGGTACTGGATGCCTGGGCACAGCCTGTCTTGGAGTTGGGGGACCTTTGTATGTGAGGGGGTAGGAGGGAGGGAAAGGGGCTTGCTTTGTTGTCATCGTTGCTGTTGCTGCTTGTGTTGTTCTGTATAGTGATGTGTGGGCATGCTAGTTTGGTGAATCTTGCAGGCTGCCTCCAGCTCATCCTTGGGTGTGTTGGGTGTTATCGCAAAGCAACGCGTTTCACTGTACACGTGACAACTGAATCAGAATCTGAATCTCTATCCTCCACCATTTCTACCATCTTCTCTGCAACTTTGAGCAAACTTTCCCCATTCTAACACCTCTGATCTGAGTCTTTTTAGCATCTTCTATGTTTATGTCAGATCTCCATCATCAACGGTATATTTGTTGATTCTTAATTGAATTCTCATGTAATTCTTTTCATTAGTGTTACAAAGGTCCATTGCATCTACTGTACATTAACTCAGGTAGGTAGTATAGTAAATTGCTTGTCATGGATGAGATGGGTAAAAGTTGCATTCTGAATGAACTACATTTTGGCAACAGTGAACCAATTAATTTTCCTTTGTTTTTAATGAAGCGTATATGATGACCGTTTGTTTAATTTGTCCACTGATGTATTCTGCACTTCAGTTTAAAATGTACTTACATAACAGAATGTGCACATTTCACTCAAAATTATCTGCTGGAAGTAAACCAGAGAAAAATCTAAAACTGTACAACTCACAACTTCACGAGAAGGTCTGCAAAGAAATAAAACAAAGCCCGAGGTCCATTGCAAAGAATTTAACAGAGACATCCTTCACAAGGATTTTAGCAAGGGATATAAAAGTAATTACTGACAAAGGGCATTGAAGAGTGCAATTTGGCTGCTCTGTATGTCCCACATATTGACTCTAATAGCCGAAATCCAATTGCCAAGCAAGTGAAAGAGCTGTAATGGTCTACACAACAAGGCTGAAGGAAATAGGGAAAAAGTCTGTCTACAGATAACTGCAGATATCTTGGCTGCACTGTGTTTTAACAATGTGGTAAACAAAGGACAGATAACGGTAAGAATTCTCAATCCTGTGTCTGAGCTCATTTCCCCATAGAAGAATGATTTCAGGAAGAATTGCTGTGCTTAATATCTTTGGAATGTCAAACAGAAAAGGAAATCTTTTTTGACTATTCAGTTGTTTTTGCTGAACAAAACCAGCGTATGCAGATACTGATAACGTGTCAAATATCTGAGGGAGAGAGAACAGGTTGATTAGCCCAATAGGCAAACAAGGCAAAGTGTCTGAGTAAAATGCACAAAATGCTGGAGGAACTCAGCAAGCCAGGCAGCATCTATGGGAAAGAGTACAGTCGACATTTCGGGCCGAAACCCTTCGGCTGGACAGAAGAGTCCGGATTCACAATGTTTCTTTGCGTTATACACCTAGAAACAATTGTACGCAAGGTAAAGCAATCATGAAGAACAGAGACTGTGCACAAGAGATTCTGCAGATGCTGGAAACCTTGAGCAACACACACAAAATACTGGAGGAACTCAGCATGTTAGCTAACATCTGTTACTCCTAACTGGAACATTGGCCGTCGATGATCTCACGTCTCCATCGTCCTCTGAAGTCGACAGTATGGTTGGAGTTCATCAAAGCTTCTGCAATCCATTACATCCACAGTACAAGGGATTGGCCTAGGCAGCTTTGCCAGAGCCCCGTTGACCAGCCTTACCCATTTCCACCTCTCACATCAGGGATGTAGGGTTGGACTTTGAGAGGCAGCCAACATCTGTGGAGAGGAATAAACTGTTTGCATTTGAAGGGTCAAGCCAAGACCCTTCACCAGGAGTGTTCAGAAGAGAATTACTAGGGTGCTGCCAAGATTAGAAAGATCTGCTATAAGGAGAGGTTGCACAAATTTGGGTTGTTTTCTTGGCGAAGGCTGAGGAGAGTTCTGATAGTGGTTTATAAAATATAAGAACCATAGATAGAGTAGAAAACTACTTGTAGTTTTAAATAGTTTTGAATAATTTTTGCAATTATTTGTCACTGTTTCGAATTTGCAGTTCCTATTTTCTTTCACTGTGCATCGTAAATCAAAATTCTTTATAGTTTTTATGTAATGGCAGTAAGAGTTGGGGGTCAGTGTGGAAGTAGTCTGGGAGCCAAGGGAACAGCAATCCATAGAACTTTGTGAACCACTGATGTAGAAGGTGACCACACAGCCTATCTAGTCTATGCCAGTTCTCAGAAGAGTCCTAGCAATCCTGTTGTTCCACCTAATTTCCCATAATTTACCCCATCTCACCCACCCGTATTCTCTGCCATTCACTGACTCTAGGGTTAAGTTGCACTTCAAGTCAAGTCAAATAAACTTTTATTGTCATTTCTAACATAACTGCTGGTACAGTACATATTAAAAATGAGACAACGTTTTTCAGGACCATGGTTTACATGACACAGTACAAAAACTAGACTGAACAACGTAATAAAAAAAAACACAGAGAAAGCTACACTAGACTACAGACCTACACTGGACTGCATAAAGTGCACAAAAACAGTGCAGGCATTACAATAAATAATAAACAGGACAGTAGGGCAAGGTGTCAGTCCAGGCTTCGGGTATTGAGGAGTCTGATAGCTTGGAGGAAGAAACTGTTACATAGTCTGGTCGTGAGAGCCCGAATGCTTCGGAGCCTTTTCCCAGACGGCAGGAGGGAGAAGAGATTGTATGAGGGGTGCATGGGGTCCTTCATAATGCTGTTTCCTTTGCGGATGCAGCGTGTAGTGTAAATGTCCGTGATGGCGGGAAGGGAGACCCCGATGATCTTCTCAGCTGACCTCACTATCCGCTGCAGGGTCTTGCGATCCGAGATGGTGCAATTTCCGAACCAGGCAGTGATGCAGCTGCTCAGGATGCTCTCAATACAACCCCTGTAGAATGTGATGAGGATGGGGGGTGGGAGATGGACTTTCCTCAGCCTTCGCAAAAAGTAGAGACACTGCTGGGCTTTCTTTGCTATGGAGCTGGTGTTGAGGGACCAGGTGAGATTCTCTGTCAGGTGAACACCAAGAAATTTGGTGCTCTTTACGATCTCTACCAAGGAACCGTCGATGTTCAGCGGGGAGTGGTCGCTCCGTGCCCTCCTGAAGTCAACAACCATCTCTTTTGTTTTGTTCACATTCAGAGACAGGTTGTTGGCTCTGCACCAGTCCGTTAGCTTGACACTGGACAACAAAGATTTTGCTTCCTGAATACCTTTAGGTGTATCTTATGTATTTTGGGCTACTGATCATGAAAATCACCATGAACTTTCCCTATCACGCACCATTTTTAGAAATCACTTATGTTTATTATTTCAATTCATAATTCAAGTCAATTAAAATGTTGCCTACAATATAAGCTGGAAAGTTTCCTATCTTGTCCAGGCATGCTTAGGCGGCACGGCTGCTGCATGGCAGGACAGGTTTTAGTAATAATTATTGGGTTCAGGACTATAAGGATGGAATTTGCTATCACCAGGCACAAAAATTTCTATGAAGGATTTTGATATTTGAGACAGATGCTTCCCAGAATAACTGATGCCAAGATTAAAGAAAGCACTTTTGTTGGTCCACAAATCAAACAGGTCATCAATGACAGGCAATTTGAAGAATTTCTAGTGGGACCAGAAAATCACATGGAAGGCATTCAAGGAAGTTGTTGAAATTTTTCTCAGCATCTATAGAGCACCAAACTACATGCAGCTGGTTGACAACATGCTTCAAGCATATAAAACCATGAAATGCAACACGTCACTAAAGATTCATTTTCTGCATTCCCATTTAGACTTCTTCCCTGCAAATCTTGGTGCTGTTAGTGACGAGCACGGTGCAAGGTTTCACCAGGCCATTGCGGTCATGGAGAAAAGATACCAGGGCAACTGGAATCCATCAGTACTGGTGAATTATTATTGGACACTTAAGCGAGAAGCCTCAGACACTGAGTACAAATGAAAATCATTCACAAAATATTTTTAACTTAGTTGAACTATTGCAAAGTATCAGCACCATTATGCAATTAAACACATTATATTCAATAAAAGTTAATTTGTTGCTTCTCCAAATTCCTACGTGATACAAGTAGTCTGAAATTATATTTGTGTTCATCTTCAAGCGGTCTATCATAAACAAAAGAAAATTCTGAGGAAGCAACACTTCTGAAAAAATTTGTTGTCCAGTGAAATTAATCTACCATCCTGAATGTCTCTAGGCTATGGGAGGAAACCAGGTCACCCAGGAAACCAAGTCACGGGGGAACATGCAAACTCCACACGGACAGCACCAGAGGCCGGATCAAACCAAGATCACTGGAGTTCTGAGCTACCAGCTCTGCCTGCTGCTCTGTAAACAACTTCACTGCACATTGGGAAGTCTAATCTTAGGCCTTTGATTATATCGGGAGCATGGTTTTCTGAGGACAATACATGTCCTCCCCAGGTCACAACAGGGTTCTGTTCCTGTGAACTTCTTGTAACTCAAATAGTTTGTGTTGAAAACATGGCTGTGAACTGTGTACCCAGAGGCGCTCCATAGCATCCATTAAATCTATCCCACCAATCTTCCAAACATAGGTTTGTATGTACGGGCTGTATATAAGTTGGTAGTTCATAAGCTGCAGACAGCCTGTAGCTGTATCAGAAACATCCTGAGCAAAAATTCCTGCTGTTACATACCTACAAATCTATGCGTTTGACAAACAATATTGTGGAAAAAAGAGAAGATCAAGCTAGCCAATAAACATTCAAATTGCAGCCTTCATCTTCTCTTCTTAGGCAGTCTCACGGGTTTGCTCGTTCACTACAGGCCCATGGGTTTGCACGTGAATGATAAAGTCCAAGTTCAAAAAGCTCAAAGTGAAGTTTATTATCAGAGTGCATACGTATCACCACAGACAACCCAGAGATTCTTTGTTCTGCGGGCACACTTAGCAAATCCATAGAATGGTAGCTGTAAACAGGATCTGTAAACTGTAAACAAAATGTGTAACGTGGGATCGGTGGGATGTAGCAGGTCTTGAAAAGCCTCACTTGTGGAAGAATCCATGATCCCGCATGCAACATACAAGTGTGCAAAGGGACACATGGTTCCCTGACCCTGCTCTATATTTAAATGAATCTCAGTGCATTTATATAATCTGTAAACAGGGGGGCTTCAGCACCAATCCCAGTGGGAGACCATTTGTTACATCTGGCCGGCCAGCAGCAGTCTATGTTCCTGTTAGCTAGCTAATTTTCTCTTTATGCCAGTGTGTTACCTCATATACCGAGAGGTTTCATTTTCTGCAATTACCTTTGATGCTGAATCATATCAGATGTCTTTGTGGTACATAAACGGACTTTGTTGCAGTTACAGGAGCTGGTCTGGAAAATTACAGCATTGCACCAATTTTTTTCAGCACTGAAGTAACCTCACTTGAAAAGTAGTGAAGATCAGCATCATGATTCTTCAAAACACTGCACCGATGATAAGGTACTTTGTGTGGCGGATGTAGAGGATGACATGAAGTGACATTTTCCTCAGCTTCAGATTGACTTCACAGAAGATCTTGCAAAATGTAAATATTGTTGTAGGAAATCTTGCTTAATATTGTTGGCATAAACCAAATTGCCTGCTCTTTTTCAAACATGGGTCAGCTGCCTCCTCCAGGATTTGAGGTTTCATCTGAGAACCCAACTAGTCAGCTCAAGTTTGTGTTTGGGTGTCTGTCCTGGGAATTTAAACCCACAACCTTCTAACATGGTAATGGGAAAACTACCTCCCGCTGAGTCTGTTGTAGCATGAGCAAAGTAACTGGAGGAGCACTGAAGCTAAAGGAAATGAAGATGGTGAAATTAATATTTTCTATATAACCTTACTCTAGAATACACCTTGGTCACTTTTATTGTCAGTTAGTTCCTTTGCTTGGTTGAATTTTATATCTTCTGATCCTGGATACAAAATGATTCCAATTGATCATGATATAACAATTACAGCACGGAAACAGGCCATCTTGGCCCTTCTAGTCCGTACCGACGCTTACTCTCACCTAGTCCCACTGACCTGCACTCAGCCCATAATCCTCCATTCCTTTCCTGTCCATATACATATCCAATTTTTTTTTAAATGACAAATTCGAACCTTCCTCTACCACTTCTACTGGAAGCTCGATCCACACAGCTACCACTGATAATCAAGAAATACTAGTGTTAATCCAATACAATTCTAAATAAAGATCTCTGAGATACCCAATCATTGGTGACTGAAGTAGAATCAGATTGTACCACCCACTCTGTCACCTATTCCTTCATCTTCAGCGCAAGAGACAATAGATCATCTCCCTCAAACTATTACCACGATTAGCAATGATATTGTCATCCATTCCTAAAAAATCCATAAGGTATTGAAGCAAACGATTTGAAACAGGGCGGTGGTCAAACTTGTCTGCCGCTTGAGGGAATTCAAGTACAGTACCAAACAAAAATATTGTTTAATTGGGACACATCAGGACCATTATATTTTGGCCCAATAAAGCAGCTGCACCAATTAGTGGAAATTTCATGGAAATAGTTAAAGGTATAAAAAGGATAAACTATGATTTAACTGAGTAAGAAGTTATATATTTAAATAAAATACAGTTCAAATTAGACCACTATCAGTACTACTACAGTACTATAAAACTATTATTTCCTAAGATTTATCAATGGAGGAATTAATCCGGAGTGCAATGCCGTGTTCTTTTCACTGATTGTAAGTAAACAAAATCTGCAGACACCTAGTGTAGATAATGGACAACTGCCTTCATACAATGCATCCTCCAAATCTTCATTTTCATTGTAACATTCAAGACATTTGTTGATACCTTCAAATTTTTCATAGTTCCTAACTTATTGAAGTAGTGAAATAATTTCATTTTTATTCCTGGTCATTTCTGATGTCTCCACACTGAATGCTTGAAACTGCAGTGAGCAAAACAGTTCTGAATTGTCTTACTGCTTATTTCTTGCCAACTATCAGTGACAAAATCACTGCTTTTTGGACATAATTACACATAACTGATGCTGTGTAAAACTGTTCACTCTAAGCATGTGTAGTATCTAACGGCCACATGAGTGCACACTACCAATGCTAGTTAGAAACACTTCAGTAACATTCCCTTGTCCCACTTAATCAGCATGGTGTCCCAAATAACTGAAAGGAATTCTGGCCTTTCTCTCGATTAGTTTTTGATCTTTAAGAGTTGTCTCAAAACTGATTAACTAAAGGCCCAATAAATTGATATCAACTGTACTCAAAATCAAAATATTTATAACCCATAGGAAAAAGTAAATACATGATTTTACTTTCCGTAATAAACAAACAGATGTGTGTTTCTCAACATTTTCCAGTCCTCAAAATATTCCAAGAATGAAATACTTCTTGCAGTGTAATGACAGTGAAATATTGAGGACATAACCAGCAGGATAGACAAAGGAGAATCGGTCGATGTTGTATACGTAGATTTTCAAAAGGCCTTTGACAAGGTGCCACACATAAGGCTGCTTATAAGTTAAGAGCCCACAGTATTACAGGAAAGATACTGGCTTAGATAGAGCATCGACTGATTGGCAGGAGGCAAAGGGTGGGAATAAAGAGAGCCTTTTCTGATTGACTGCCGGTGACGAGTGGTGTTCCGCAGGGGTCCGTATTGGGACCACTTCTCTTTACATTGTAAGTCAAATGGTTTGGAGGATGAGGATGATGGAAATGATGGCTTTGTGGCCAAGTTTGCGGACAATATGAAGATAGATGGAGGGGCAGGTAGTGTTGAGGAAGTGGGGTGTGGGTTACTGCAGATGATCTTGGACAGATTAGGAGAACGGGCAAAGAAGTGGCAAATGGAACACTGTGTCGGGAAGTGTTTGATCATGCACTTTGGTAGAAGGAACAAAAGTCATAGAGTCTGAATGAATAAAAGCATAAACTATTTTCTAAATGGGGAGAAAATCCAAAAATCTGAGTGTGCAGGATTCCCTGAAGTTAATTTGCAGGTTGAGTTGGTGGTAAGGAAGGCAAATGTGTTCATTTCAAGAGGGCTAGCATATAAAAATGAAGATGTAATGATGAGGATAGAGGTGAGGACTCACTTGGGGTATTGTGAGCATTTTTGAGCCCCTTATCTTAGAAAGGTGTGCTGACAGAGTAATGTCAACAAAATATCAGGAATATCGAAAAGTTACCGCTGTTTCTCCTTATTGAAAGATGGGAAGGGAGGGTGGTGAGAATAATTAATAAAATATTATTATTAAATAACATTACAGAAAGAGCAATGAAGCATAACCCAATTTGCATTTTGTTAGTGACAGGGAAGATGATAAAATCTGCTACTGGGAATCGTTTAGCAATTTAAAACTATAAGAACTTGTCCACAAATATTTGAAAAGTATCCAAAGTTTGTGGCAACTGGCAGAGGTAGGGTTGTTCTATTTATTTATTTTTACTTTTGTTTAGAGGTGCAGGGCAAAACGGGCCCACTCCAGCCCAACGAGCCGCACCACCTATTTAACCCAAACTTAGTCACTGAACAACTTACAATGATCAGTTTACCTACTAACTGGTGCGTCTTTGGACTGTGGGAGGAAACCGGAGCACCCGGAGGAAACCCATGCAGTCATGGGAAGGATGTATAAATTTCGTACAGAATTGAACTCTGATGCCCCAAACTGTAATAGCGTTGCACTAGCTTATCTGCTACTGTTGTGTGGCGGAAGGTGTACAGAAAGTGTGGAGGATGACTGCCAGCAACTTCACATTGGCATGTTGTTGGCTTGTTAACTTCCATGTTTCCAATTACAGCTCCTGTGCTTCGGCTTTTTATTTATTTAGTCTGTATCATCAATATTCCATTTTACCTTAACAATATCATCTCATTTCTCCTTTAGCCTCTGTTGCCTTCTACCATATCAAACAACTTTTGTTCCTTTCTCTGTTTCTATTTTCCCCGTCTCTGAATAATTTAAACCCCATTCCATTTGTAGCGTTTCCATTTTTGATAAAAGGTCTGTTTCTCCATAGAGGCCCCCTGACCCGATGCGCATTTCCAACGCTTACTGCTTTCATTTCAATAATAATTCCCTCTAGGGCCCCTGGAGTCAAGAAATGCGTAATATAGAAGTTAGCCAAATTCCCTTCATAAGAGTGAGATGGTGCATTCTGAAAGGCAGAATGTAAGACTGTCTGTTTCTCTGCGGGCTGCAGCAGCCAGTAAAGCAAGTTGGGGAGCAGATCTCTAAAAGTAGTGATGTTTGCTCTATGATTACAACAACACCTGCATCCAGCATTAGAGAAATATCACCGAAAAGCAGCGAGGTTTTGTTAATCTTCTATATTGATAAGGCCACCTTTCGAGCGTGCACAGCTGTGGCATTGTTATAGGAAGGATCTATTGCACTCGAGAAAGCGCAAAAGTAATAGATTTTCTGAGATGAGGCTGGAATATCAAATTTCTACCTTTTGGAAGAAATCGAACAGAGCAGGACTCCTTGATACAATCCTAAAGAATTATGGAAGAGTTTGATCAGATAGACACAGAGAAGATATTTTCATTTATAGGTAAGGCCTATATTGAGATTCTCAAGTGGAATATTATTGCTAATGAACCCAACCCTTAATTATAAGAATATGGAGCAAGGTGAGGTCAGCTGAATAGCACCGATGCATTCAAAGGGAACATGTAGGCTCCTGTGGGGCAAGAGGCTTTTAACTACCGGTACTAGCCTGGGAGACCGATTAACCAATGTCTAAAGCAGTGTTCAGCAGAAGCTGTTTCAGATCGACCTGATTGTGATGATGTCATCATGTAGCAGTTAAGTGTCTCCTTGAGATGTACCTGAGTGGCAAGTTTCTGCTTTTAGCTGGCCTGCACAATATGAGAGTACCACGGTCCCAGGCTTTCCTTAAAGTTCCATTCAACTTCCTTGAAGTTCCCTTACGTTGGGACCCTGACGCAGAGCCTGGGCCTAAAACATCGACGCCTCCTCTCCCCCCCACCCCCTCACCACCCCAAACCGACCCAATGAATTCCTCCAGCAGTTTGTATTTCCGATTGCAGTATCTGCAGTTTCCTGTGTCTCCTTGAAGCTTCTGCAGGACTTGCATCCCCGGGTCCAGCAGAAAGTCTGCAGTGGTTAATCTCCAATCCAAATGAACCAGCAAATAATTTTCATTGCTGTTATGTCTTGTAGCTCCAGAAATGCATCAAAAATAAAGCACGGGGGCAGGGGGTAACGTGCCTGCTTAGTTTCGTTTTATTTAGTGAGACACACTCTGATAACATGGTGTCGTAATGACGTAGCCATTCAGATGCTTCTTACATATCACCCGGAATGAATTATGTAAGAAACAGAGAAAGCTTACTCAAATAATGCATTTACAATTTCATATAACCATATAACAATTACAGAATGGAAACAGGCCATCTCGGCCCTTCTAGTCCGTGCCGAACGCTTACTCTCACCTAGTCCCACTGACCTGCACTCAGCCCATAACCCTCCATTCCTTTGCTGTCCATATACCTATCTAATTTTGTTTTAAATGACAATACCGAACCTGCCTCTACCACTTCTACTGGAAGCTCGTTCCACACAGCTTCTCTGAGTAAAGAAATTCCCCCTCATGTTACCCTTAAACTTTTGCCCCCTAAGTCTCAACTCATGTCCTCTTGTTTGAATCTCCCCTACTCTCAATGGAAAAAGCCTATCCACGTCAACTCTATCTATCCCCCTCATAATTTTAAATACCTCTATCAAGTCCCCTCTCAACCTTCTACGCTCCAAAGAATAAAGACCTAACTTGTTCAATCTTTCCCTGTAACTTAGGTGCTGAAACCTAGGTAACATTCTAGTAAATCTAGCAAATTTCACTCAAATATTTCTGAAAATGATCAATGTTTTCGATGTAATCAAGAAATTGGTACTTTTTTACACTTTACTTGGTCTTGTTTTAAAATTCAACCTTTTTGGACAAATTTAAGAGTTTTACTGGAACAAATTATTGGAATACAACTTCCACATAATCCAACATTATTTTTACTAGGCGATATTGAAGGGATAAAATCAAAATCCAAATTGAATAAATATCAGAAAGAATTCATAAAAATTGCATTGGCAGTAGCCAAAAAGGCTATTGCAGTTACTTGGAAATCGGATTCATACTTAAGTATAGATCATTGGAAGAATGAAATTTTTAGCTGCATTCCACTTGAAAAAATTACTTATAATTTAAGAGATAAATATGAAATATTTCTGAAAACTTGGCGCCCTTATTTACAAAAAATAGGATTAAATATATAGGTGCTCCGAAGATAAAATTATTGGTTATCTGGGGAAAGAAATAAATATATATATTAAAGCTATTATGAACTCCATGGAGCATGTGGGGATCTTCCGATATCCAGGCATTCTTTCTTTCTTTCTTTCTTTTTTCTTCTTTTTTTTCTATAGGGACATGTTAGGGGGGAGGGGTTAAGGGGAGGGGGGAAGGGTTGATAATTTTTTTTTCTTTCTGTAACCTATTTGAAAATTCAATAAAAAAAATTTAAAGAAAAGAAATATTTCTGAAATATCCAATAAGATACACTCCTCCCTGCTTAGCAATAAATTCCAACTTAATATAGAATGTTTATCAATTCAAATAGGTAATATATTGTTGTCTAGCGATCTATAGATATATACAGTGTATGAGACGTATACTATGTAATACAACTACTATATAGACATCTACAGCAAAGTAGGTTTTAAATTGTCCCATTCAGCCCTAGAGATTTAATTACTGTGGAGCATATATTACTCATGTGGGATAACATCTTTCCTGACAAGGGGGTCACTCTGCTTGGCAAGTGAGACTCGTGGCTGTGAAACAATCTCAGGTTCTGAAGCCTCCTCCGTGGTGATTGTAGGAGTTGACTCTGAGACTGCAGGAAGTGGTTCTGACAGCTCTCCACACCTTTCTTCTCTAACAATTCACTCTGCTCTCAGTCGAGGTGTCGTCTCCAGATGACATCAGACAGTATCTCCACGGTGTAGAAGAGTGGTCCTGTTCTGTTCTTAATCCTTCCACTTTTGATCATCTCCATAGTGCCTCACTAGGACCACTTGTCCAGGAGTGAAAAATCAAAGCTCTTGTTCGGGGAGCCCTCAATTTGTCTCCATGAAAGGTCACATGAATCCTCATACAGGACAATGCAAGCCGTTCCCAGAGATGGCAACACACTTCTCCCGGCATCTCCTGGACGAGTTGGTATCCCAACCTGCGTGGCAAGCTGGTGCATCTGCTGATCTCCCCCAGCCACCGGGCAACACTTTGAGCCAACACTTTCATTTTGTCCGTGCTTAGCTGACCGGCACGTAGCTCCTCAGATACTTCAGCTCTCAGCTTGGAGGCTTTACTCCGAGGGCAAGCTCATGCTGGCGCAGATAAAAATGAACACTGCTGTGTCACCATACAGTAAGTACTTGCAGTTGATCCTTTTTGCAGGGGTTGTGGCATGCAAATGGTGGATGGATCTCCAGTCAAGTTGTAGATGTCTCAACCAATCATGACCCTAGAATTCTGGCCCCCCTGTGTATACGACATACAAGCCAAATGTGGCTTGTAGGTTGTCGTATTTCACAGTGACGAATGTCAGTCCCATAGGAGAAAACCCTCTTCATGTGTAAGTTCTCAGCTGGATAGCTGCAGGCTTCATTTCACTATCTTTGAATTGCCTTTCAAACACATTTTGTGGAATGACTGAATCAGCTGAGCTAGCGTTCAATTCCATTTTCATTCATTTGCCATTCACTTTTGGTGTAAGCCATATTGCTTTTCTACTGTTAGTTTTCATATTGTAAATCTTAAGGCTACACAGTCCTGTGTCACTCTCATCATTATCAGCTTGTTCATTAACAACATAGAGATTGGTGCTCTTTTCCTCTTTCCTGTGCAGTCCATTTACTTTCGTCTGCTTGGCATGTTCTTTCTTGTTGGATTCTCTGCAAGTTTTGCCTTTAAACCTACTTTGATCGAGTGTATGTGAGCCCCTACCACAAGGGGAACACAATCTGTTCGGCCAGGCTGCTTTCTGTTTAGGTGTTGAAATTTTGTTCTTGCTCACATTCATTCCTGACTACAACTCTATTGCATCTCTGGCTGCTGTTTCCATTGATGCAGCAATTTCAACTGCTCTTTTAAATGTGAGTTATGCTTCAGTTAGGAACCATTTTTGAAGGATTTCTTGTAAAATTTCACAAACTAAATGATCTCTTAATGCATCATTAAACCTACTACTAAACTGACAATTCTCGGACAATTTCTTCAATTCAGCCACATGTGCTGAAATATACACCCCTTCCTTTTGATTCCACTTATGAAGTCTAAAGCAATCTACATTCAACAAAGGTTTCCATTCTAAATGTTCCTGCATTACATTAATGATATCAGCAAAGCTTATTTTGGCTGGTTAGGTTGGAACAGTTGAACTTCTAAGCAACTGTATGCTTTTCCACTTAGTGCACTCACTAACACTGGCACTTTCTTTTCATTGGCTATTCCATTTGCTTGAAAATAGTGTTCAATTCATTCAGTATACATCATTCAATTATCTGTTACGCAATCAAACATGTCTATCTTTCTGATGTAGCCAGCCATTTTTGCATTTTTGTGTTTATTATTATTATTATTATTATTATTATTATTATTATTATTATTATCATCATCATCACCTGGTACTCACTATTTATAAATCTGTGAATTTTGTCCCTTTTCTGCCTCTTTTTAAACTCATCTGTTTCTCTTCCATTCTGATAAAACGTGCTGTGCTTTTTTTAAAACTCGAACTTCTCTCTTCCCTTTTGAAAGATAATGTTCTGTGCTCAACAAGTAGGCAGTCTTCTTGGGTTCATTTTAAAACTTCCTCATCACCACTGTTATGCTTGGTAACTCCAGAACTGAATCGAAAGCGAAACACAGAAGGCGGGGATATCGACGCAGGGAAACTTAGCGTCTTCTCTTTGGTGAGATGCGCACTTATGATGTAGTGGTGTAATGATGTATACCGCCTAATGAATTACATAAAGAAACAAAGAATGCTTAATCAAATTATATACTTAAAATATTACTCAAATATTACTGAAATATTCCCCACCTTCAGATCTGACAGCCACTGAAGCCTGGTATTATGTCCAGAAACTCTAAACAGTGGCAACTTCTGCCTAACTTATGAGAAATGGACACATATTTTTACTGAACTAGGAATACACATTACCAAATTGCTTTATTTTTCACGTCTGATATTATGTTCTACTGAACTCAGTAAAGTTATTGGCCGACAGCTCAGTGGTGGGACAAACAGAGCTGCTGCCTCACAGTTTCACTGGTTTCAAGTCCAACCCCCAGCGCACTCTGCGTGATGTTTGCACATTCTCCCGGCGACTGTGTGGGCGTTCTCACTTCCTCCAATATCCCAAGGACATTCTGGTTTCATGGGTTAATTGATGCTGTAAATTACCCTGAGTGTAGGTGAGTTGCTGAACCCTGGAGGGAGTTGTTGCAAATGAGAGTAGAAAAAAATCAGTGGGTAACTGAGATTTGTCTCAGAGCCAGTGTGGAATCAGTGGACCAAATTGCACCCTTTTACAATGCAGGGAGAAAAATGGAGCTATAATGGATAACTAATAACATCTCAGCTGTTTTGAATCATATTGTGTTCCGTTCCCTTCCCCTCTGCCTCAGAGAACGCAGCACTGGAATCTGCTAAGGTGCAGAAGGAAATTAACCTGTACAAAGGAAATAAATTTCTGCAAATGATTTGTTAACAATGTGAAATAAAACTAGGAAATATCAAACAATGGAAGATGGAACCATATTATAGAGAAAAGGCTGAATTATTCACTGGAAAAATTCCGTGATAAAAGCAATAACATATAACTCCAAAGAATTATTTGAAGTTCATTCAACTCCCTTCTGTTCAAACACCTGCTTGTAGTTCACAGCTGTTTCAGATCAGTCACTGTTTTTATATTCAGTTTTTTTTTTCATTTATTTCAACATCTTACCCTCTGGTTAATTCCCTTTGTCCTCACTTCCTCCTCGTCCACACTGAGATCTCCACTGTCTGCGATAGTCATCCAACGGAGGCGAGTCTTCTACAGGCTTACTTTCTGATGTCTCCCACCTGATAATGTCGACGTTGTATCTGTGTCACTGGCTCAAGTATGTCAACCCACTGGGCTGATGTCCTCAGATTTTAGTTGGTCTTGAAACAGAAAGGACTAAGAACTGGATGATAATCTTGGGAACTCCACAGCCATTTTCATGAATAAATCTTCAACATACAGTATGAATACCATATCAATTTTAAAAGAAATCACAAAACATTGGCAATGAAAACTGGGTGCATGTTTGTCCTTGGACGATATTTTAAGAAAAGGATTTGATTTTTAGGTTCAAATGAGCCAAAAGAGCTTTACAGCCAATGACATTTATATTCAACACTCTGACTGATGAAGACAAGAATGCCATCCAGATTTGTTATCGTTCTCTCTACTTGTGTTGCCACTTTCAAAGAGTTACAAACTTGAACCCCAGGGTTTCTCTGTACAACAATGCTCCCAAGAATCCTGCAATATAATTTATAGTTTCCTCTTACATTTGGCCTCCCAAAAGTGCAACATATCAAATTTGGCTGGATTCATCTCCATCTGCCACATCTCCACCTCTATTTCCAAATGGTCTGTATCCTAATATTTCCTTTGATAGCCTTCCTCACTATCCATAACTCCAACTGGTTTTCATATCAGGAACATTCCTACAAAGATTACAAGAACAGCAGAAGTTGTTATGACTTGGGGGAAGCTGCTTCCAAATCTTTAGTAATGAACTGTCAGAAATGTCTTGTTTTTCAAACTCAGTAGTGTTGGAATGATCATGTGTCACATTTTGCAATATTGAGAAACCTGGCAGCAAAGCTGAACTCAGACCCAAGAAGGGCACAGGAACCCTGTCCTACCAAGGAAGGTTAGTGCCTGTGACAAAGAGGCATTGGCCAGACTGCACTAGGAGTATTGTGAGCAATCTTGGGCTTCTTATTTAAGAAAAGATGTGCTGGCATTGTAGAGGGTCTGGAGCAGGTTTATGAGAATGATTCAAGGAATGAAAGCGTTAACATACGAGATGTGTTTGATGATTCTGGGCCTGTAATTGCTGGAGCTTAGAAGAATGAAGAGGGGGTCTCATTGAAATTTATCGAATTTTAAAAGGTCTAGTCCCAGAATGCACAGTGTTGGAATAGAAGGAGTTCCACTTAGAATAGAAATGTGGAGGAATTTACTTAACCAGAAGTTAGTGAATCTGTGGAAATCTATGAATCTGAAAGTCATTGGGTATATTTAAAGCGGAGGTTAACAGGTTCTTGATTGGTGGGGGTTACAGGGAGAAGAAGGAGAATGGTGTTGAGAGGGATGATGGAATGGCAGGGCAGATACAATGGGCCGAATGGCCTAATTCCACTCTTATGTCTTATGGACTCATGGTCCAACGAGACAGCAGGTCCTGCTAGTCTGGATCTGAAGGACATCAGACCGCAGGCTGTATGGGGATTTCGGGGGCTTGTGGAGCTTTACAATCAGCAGCAGGGTGAGAGCTGGGGACTGGACAGTGTGACACACACAAGAAGTGTGCAGAGCTGGGGAGTGGGAGTGTGACACACACACACACACATGTTAGAGTGTGCAGGGCTAAGAAGTGGGGAGTACACACACACATGAAGTGAGAAGGGCTGGGAAGTGGAGAGTATGACACATTTGTCAAGAGTGAGCATGGCTGGGAAGTGGGGAGTGTGACACTTCTGTGAGAAGTTTGCAGGGCTGGGAAGTGAGGAGTGTGACACAGTGGTGGGAAGGGCTTCTGGGGAACGGATAGATCTGGGTACTCTCTTGCTGGTTTGGTTTGCACACTCAAACCAAATTAAACACAAGAATCAGTCTCCAATAATTTGAATTAGGTTTAGTTTCAATATAGATGGATAAAGTAAACCTCAGAGCAACCAAAGACTATAAGGAATGTTATTGGGATGTTTAATTATAAACAGAGAACAAGAGGCGATCGGTAATTGGAAAAGCAATAAAGCACGATGTGCTGAATAAAACTGTGTCAGCTATCACAGGTGAAGGCACAAAGTTACAGCAGAACCAGAGGTCTATCGAGATGGATTAGTTACATGTGTGGCACTTCAGTCTGAAGGGCTGATACATTATTGCAGACATGGAGCAAGACTAGAGGTTAAAGAAGATGGAAGTCAATTATTGCTGTGATGGCTTTGGGGTTGGTACCAACAATTAATGATCTTTCTTATCGAGCTGAATTCCAAAGGTGAGGTGAGATGATAAAAGCCAATAATCAGGGGCAGGCCTGTAAGTCACTTGGACAAGCCTGGATTGATTAGGAATGAAAATTCCTAACTAACTTGGCCGAGGGTTTCAATGGAGAAACAGAAAGGGTCGGTGAGGGATGCGGTTGGGGTGCTATCTATGAACATCCACAAGACATTGCGTAAGGTCCCATATCATAGTCTTGATTGATTGGAAGGCCTTGAAAGAAGAGGGGTGGTGGAGGAATAGATGGAAAGCTGCCTATCAGAAAGCAGAGAGTAGTAGTGAGAGGCTGTACTGAGGACCGGACAGAACTATACAGTGGAGTTTTGCGCTGGTCACTGGATTTTCGTCATGTATATTAATGACTTGAATTTGATTAAACAGGGCACAATTTCCAGATTTATGGATGAGAGCAAACTAGGAGTAATAGTGAACTGTAAGGATGATGGCAATAGACCTCCATGTGGCAGAAACAGGCCGGATGAATGGGCAGACAGGTGGGAGAAGAAATTTAATGTTAAGAAATACATTTTTGGGAGGAGAAACAAAAAGAGTTATTGTAACTTAAAGAGCACAGTTCTAATGGGTACAAGACAGAGAGACCACCATTATGTGCATACTTTGTTGAAAGGTGAAGGCAGGTAGAGAGACTGATTAAAAAAGCTGACGGACAAGTTGACATGATAAAAGAGGCAATGTCTAGAAGGGCAAAAAAGCCATTATAAACCTCTATAAAATAAAGGTTTGGGCAAAACCATTCTGCTGCCCCCCTCACTGGACCCCCTGCAGTTCACATACAGTCCCAACTATACTACAGACGACGCCATTGCCATCTCCCTCCACCTGGTCCTAACCCACCTGGACAAAAAAGACACACACGTTTGGATGCTGTTCATAGACTTCAGTTCAGCATTCAACACAATCATCCCTCAGAAACTGATTGGAAAGCTGAGCCTACTGGGCCTGAACACCTCCCTCTGCAACTGGATCCTAGACTTCCTGACTGGGAGACCTCAGTCAGTCTGGATCGGGAGCAGCATCTCCAACACCATCACACTGAGCACAGGGGCCCCCCGGGGCTGTGTGCTCAGTCCACTGCTGTTCACTCCGTTGACCCACGACTGAGCTGCAACACACAGCTCAAACCATATCATCAAGTTCACCGATGACACGACCGTGGTGGGTCTCATCAGCAAGAACGACAAGTCAGCTTACAGAGAGGAGGTGCAGTGGCTAACAGACTGGTGCAGAGCCAGCAACCTGTCTCTTAATGTGAACAAAACAAAAGAGATGGTTGTTGACTTCAGGAGGGCACGGAGTGACCACTCCCCGCTGAACATCAACGGCTCCTCGATAGAGATCGTAAAGAGCACCAAATTTCTTGGGGTTCACCTGGTGGAGAATCTCACCTGGTCCCTCAACACCATCTCCATAGCCAAGAAAGCCCAGCAGTGTCTCTACTTTCTGCGAAGACTGAGGAAAGTCCGTCTCCCACCCCCCCCCCATCCTCATCACATTCTACAGGGGTTGTATTGAGAGTATCCTGAGCAGCTGCATTACTGCCTGGTTCGAAAACTGAACTATCTCAGATCGCAAGACCCTGCAGCGGATAGTGAGGTCAACTGAGAAGATCATCGGGGTCTCTCTTCCCACCATCATGGACATTTACACTACATGCTGCATCCGCAAAGCAAACAGCATTATGAAGGACCCCACACATCCTTCATACAAACTCTTCTCCCTCCTGCCATCTGGGAAAAGGCACTGAAGCATTCGGGCTCTCAAGACCAGACTATGTAACAGTTTCTTCCCCCAAGCCATCAGACTCCTCAATACCCAGAGCCTGGACTGACACCAACTTACTGCCCTCTACTGTGCCTATTGTCTTGTTTATTATTTTT
This sequence comes from Hemitrygon akajei, assembly GCF_048418815.1. NCBI lineage: Eukaryota > Metazoa > Chordata > Chondrichthyes > Myliobatiformes > Dasyatidae > Hemitrygon > Hemitrygon akajei. Next base: position 9,632,000 of record NC_133153.1, on the reverse strand, counting down.
TGTAATGCCTGCACTGTTTTGTGCACTTTATGCAGTCCTGGGTAGGTCTGTAGTCTAGTGTAGTTTTTTTCCCTGTGTTGTTTTGACATGGTTCAGTGTAGTTTTTTGTACTGTTTCATGTAGCACCATGGTCCTGAAAAACATTGTCTCGTTTTTACTGTGTACTGTACCAGCAGTTATAGTCGAAATGACACCAAAAAGTGACTTGACTTGACTTGAGAATAGGAGCATTGTAGGATGTTCTGGGAGCCACACTTTAGGGAAGGCCTTGCTGAGAGTGCAGTTGAGATTTGCAATGATTTCAGGGATGGGGGACTTGTGTGAATAAAATGGAGAAGCTATATTTGTGATTCTTGGGACAGTGAGGAGATCCGAGAGAGGTGCTTAATTCATGTGGGGTACCAATAAAGGTGTTATCGAGAGAGACTGTTCCTATTAATAGAGAGGTCAAGAACTGGGGGGCACCTGGAAGCAAAAAAAAGTACAACTGCTGATACTGGAATATCAGAAATGCTGGAAGATCTCAGCCAATTGAGCAGCTTCTGTGGAAAGAGGAAGCAGTTAGCATTTTGGATTCAATTCCTAATCTTTCATCTCTTCACTTCCCACCATCCAGGGTCTCAAACAGTCTTCAGGTGAAGCAGTGATTCATACAATGAGGAACATAGAACATAGAATATTACAGTACAGTACAGTACAGTACCGGCCCTTTGCCCCACAATATTATGCCACCTTTTAACCTATTCCAAGATCAATCTAACCCTTCTCTTCCACATAGACCTCCAGTTTTCCTTTGTCCATGTGCCTTTCTAATAGCCTCTTAAATGTCCCTAACGTATCTGCCTCCAGTACCACCTCTGCCAACGCGTTCCACGTGCTTACCACTCTTTGTGCCCCCAATGCTTTCCTCTAATCATCTTAAAATTATGCCCTCTCCTATTAGCCACTTCTGTCCCCGGCTATCCATTTTATCGACTGTATAACTCTTATCAACTTGTATACCTAAAACAAGTCACCTCTCATCTTTCTTATTTCCAAAGAGAAATTCATTCAATCTATTCTCAGATCTGAATCCTTGCCAAATTCCCTCTCACTTTAAACCTATGTCCTTCAGTTTGGATTCCCCTACCCTTGGGAAAAGACTGTGACTATTCACTCTACCTATGTTCTTCATGAGTTTATAAACCTCTAAGCTTTATAAGTCCCTCAGGAAACTTCTCTGAATTCTTTGCTTCAGGAAAAACAGCCCACACTATCCAGTCTCCTCTTCTAACTCATGTTCCCAGCCCCAGCAACGTACTGGGACGCCCTTTCTCAATTAATATCACATCCTTCCTACAACAGAATTGCACACAATGTTCCAAGTGCGGTCTCACTGGTATCTTGTAAAGTGTAACATGATGTTGCAAATATCCTGCTCATTACCATCACTGCCTTTACGGTGACTGATCCGCCTCCTAACTTGCAAACCAAGTTACCAGGTCAAAGATTCAAAATACATTTAAAATCAAAGAATGAATAAATTATACAACCTTGAGATTTGTCTGCTTACAAGGAGCCGCAAAGCAAGAAACCCGAATGAACCCAATTAAAAAAAAGACCAACATACAATGTGCAGAGAAAGAAAAAGAAGCACAAATCATGCAAAGTTCATTGAAGTAATAGGTGTCTGTCCCCTACTTTACACCACATTGTGTTCAGCTATGGACCTGCATTCATTGCTCCCAATTAAGCAACCAACACTTATATCTTTAGTATGTGAGAGGACCCCCCCCCCCCCCCCCCCCCCAGTGGCCCTAGCGGAAACTCCTCGGGTTTACAGGGATATGTGCAATCTCCACACAGAGAGGCCCTGACCTCAGGACTGACCACGGGTTACTGGCACTTAAAGGCGGCTTTGCAAGTTGCACAACTGTGTCATCAGCTTGGTTGTTGTTCTTGTGGCAGCAGCAGGCTTCAGCACGGCACATAAGCGAGTAATTCATAACCGAGGGATTCTTCTAACTATCAATAACTTTCACCATGCGACCATAACAGAAAAACTGAATTCCATCATGGAGCGCAGTTGAGATTGCAGTTGCTTATTACAAAAGTCCCATCTGTGAAGAGTTTTGGAAAACCAGATGTACTTTGAATGAATAAGTTACCAGCAGAATTACATTTTTCAATAATAAAATATATCATCTAGAAAATAAAGGCATGTAATCACTCATTGATAATGTGCTGCCACAATAATGAATGTGGACTGAAAACAATCGATATTCTGTGTAATATATATTTACTTTAATAAATTTTGTCTTGAAATGCTGCCTTTTATTAAGCATTGCTGTTTGCTTTGACAGACTGTATGATAATTTTTTCATATAAATGACTGAAATCTTGCAGTACAGAGACAGAGCAGGTATCCAACAGCAAATATATTTTATGCAATTCAAAGCCTTTGTGTGAAACAAAAATCATTTAACTCAGCTCTGCCTTTAATACGTAAATGAATTTGTTACCATTTCTTAAAATGCCAAATACACATTAGCTAATTCCATCAGGAAGAATTACTGACCATTAGCATGAAGGGAACAACAGTGAGTTCTTTAGAAATATATGGCTGTAAGCATTAAGCAAATTCACGATCATGCACGGCAATTCGAATTACAGACTGGACGGAGGCCACTCATCCATGGGGTGGGATGGTAGCATAGCAGTTCCAGTGCTTTACGGTGCCAGTGATCCGACTTCAAACTGTTACTGTTTGTATCTTCTCCCTGTGGCCGTGGCACTCCCTCGATCCCACGGGCTTTTATCTCTTCAATTAATCTGAGACGTGAACCTTTTTAACTGTCGTCATGAAGTCCAAATCCAGCAAGTGCAAGTTGGTAGCAAATGCCCTGCCTTCTTGAAATTAAATTAATAAACCTTCCCTTGTTAAACCTATGCCTTGTTCTGTGCTGAATTTGCTATCCCTTTCCCTTTGCCAATAACCTACCATTACTAATGTTAGGTCAACTGCCACGTTGTAACACGATTTATCCACCCCTCATTACAAACAATGGTACCCGATCACCAGAATTCCAGTCCTCCTACATTATCACTGCAGCTAAAGGCCACCGGAAAACCTGTGCTCCCATTCCTCTCTGCTGCCTTTGTACACTCTGGAATACGTTTTATCCTGGCCTATCAAAGCTGCCACATTTTATTATACATCACTCTCTCATAGAACATAGTACAGGCTTTTCGGCCCACAATCTTGTGTCAGCCTTTTAACCTACTCCAAGAGCAATCTAGCCTTTCCCTTCCACATACCTCTCCATTTCTCTTTCATTCGTGCGCTTTTCTAAATTTCTTGAATGGCCTTAATATATTTGCTTCTACCACCACCCTTGGTGGGGCGTTCCATGTGCCCACTACCCTCTGTGTAAAAAAATCTACCTCTGACATTCCCTCCTATAATTTCCTTCAATCATCTCAACATTATACCCTCTTGTATTAGCCATTCCTGTCCCAGACAAATGTCTCTCGCTGTCCACTCTATTGATGCTTCTTATCATGTTGCACACCATTATCAAAACACCCTTTATCTTTTTCTGCTCCAAAGAGAAAAGCCCTAGATCTCTCAACTTATCTTCATGCTCTCTGGTCCAGGCAGAACCTGGTAAATCTCCTCTGCACCCTCTCTAAAGCTTCCACATCTGTTCTATAATGAGGCAGCTAGAACTAAACATAGTATTCCAAGTGTAGTCTAACCAGGGTTTTATAGCGATATAAATTTATCTCGCAGCTCTTGAACTCAATCCACCAGCTACTGAAGGCCCACACACTACATTTCTTCTTAGCCACCATATCAACTCGTGCAGCTTTTTTGAAGGATTTATGAAAAGTCCATAAGACTGTTAAGAATGTTGATATTAATCCTGAATTCTGTCTTCAAATTTGAGCTTCCAAGTGAACCACTTCACTCTTTTCCCGATGGAACTCCATCTGCCACTTCTCAGCCCAGCTCTGCATCCTGTCAATGTCCCATAGTAACCTACGACAACTTTCTGCATTGTCCACAGCAGCAGCTACCTTGGCGTCATTTACAAACTTGCAAATCCACTCTTCCACTTCCTCATCCAAATCATTTATAAAAATCACAAAGAGCAGGGGTAACAGAAGAAATCCCTATGGATTGCCGCTGGTTACCAACCTTCCAGGCAGGACATGCTCCATCTATTATCATTCTCTGCCATCTGTGAACAGGCCAATTCTGTATTCATACAGCCAAATTTCCCTAGATCCCATGCCTCCTTACTTTATGAATGAACCTACTACGGGAAACCTTATCCAATGCCTTACTAAATCCATAAGACCATAAGAAATAAGATCAGGATTAGGCCATCCAGCCCATCGAGTCTGTTCTGCTCTCCCATCATTGTTGATTTATTATCCCTCCCAACATCATTCTCCTGCCTTCTCTCCATGACCTTTGATGCCCTTACTAATCAGGAAGCTAGCAATCTCCACTTCAAATATACTCATGACTTGGCCTCCACAGCTGCCTGTGGCAATAAATTCCACAGATTCACTATCCCCTGAAGAAGAAATTCCTCCTCATCTCTATTCTAAATGGATATTACTCCAGTCTGAGGCTTTGCCATCTAGTCCTAGACTCATCCAGTATCAGAAATATTCTCCCTACATCTACTCTGCCCAGACCTTTCAACATTTGATAGGTTTCAACGAGATCCCCCCCTCAGTCTTCCAAACTCTAGTGAGTACAGCCTCATATGATAACCCTTCCATTCTCTGAATCATTCCTGTGTACCTCCTCTGGACCAGCTCCAACGCCTGCACATCTTTTCTTAGATAAGGAGCCCATAACTACTCACAATACTCCAAGTGTGGTCTGGCTAATGACCAAACCTCAGCATTATAATCCTTGGTCTTATACTCTTGTCCACTCAAAGTGAATGCTAACATTGCATCTGCCTTCCTTGCCACTGACTCAGCCTGCAAGTTATCCTTTAGGGAATCCTGCACACGGACTCCCAAATCACTTTGCACTTAGGATTTTTGGATTTTCTCCCATTGTAGAGAATATTTTATGCCTTTAAGCTTTCTACCAAAGTGCATGACCATACACTTCCCTGCACTGTATTCCATCTGCTACTAATATGCCTATTCTCCCAAGAAGTTCTCCTGCAGACTCCCCGCTTCCTCAGTAATACTTACCTTCTTATCGTCTGCAAACTTGGGCACACAGCCATCAATTCTGTCATCCAAATCATTGACATATAATGTGAAAAGAAGCAGTCCCAACACCTTCCACAGTGAAACATCATCATTCACCAGCAGCCGACCAGAAAGCCCTATTTATTCCCAGTCTTTACCTCTTGCCAGTTAGCCACTCTTCAATCCATGGTAGTAATACCATGGGCTCTTCTTTTGATTAACAGCCTTATGCGTGACACCTTGTCGAAGGCCTTCCAAAAACTTAAGCAAGCCACATCTACCGACTTTCCATTGTCTATCCTGCCTGTCTTTTGCCTATCTTGTCTATTTCCTCAAATAATTTGTCAGGCAAGATTTCCCCTTAAGAAAACCATGCTGATGTTAGCCTATTTTATCATATACCTCCAAATACCCTGAAACCTCATCCTTCATAATGGACTCCAGCATCTTCCCAACCACGGGCTAACTGGTCTATAATTCCCTTTCTTCTGCCTCTCTCTTTTCTTGAAGAATAGAGTGACATTAGCAATATTCCAGTCCCCCGGAAGCATTCCAGAATCTAATGAGTCTTGAAAGATCATTACTAATGCCTCCACAATCTCTTCAGCCACCTCTTTCAGAACCTTCGGTTGTAGGCCATCTGGTCCAGGTGACTTATCAACCTTTAGACCGTTCATCTTCCCAAGCACCTTCCCCTGAGTAATAGCAACAATACTCGCTTCTACCCCCTGATGCTCTTGAACTTCTAGCATACCACAGGTGTCTTCCACAGTGAACACTGACACACGATACTTATTAAGTCCCTCGACCATTTCTTCATCCCCCATTTCTACCTCTCCAGTATCATTTTCCAGTGGTCAGATATCCACTCTTGCCTCCCTTTTACTCGGTATATATTTGAAAAAAAACTTACCATATCTTTTATATTTTATATTATATTATATTACTATTAGCTTTCCATCATATTTCATCTTTTCTCTGTTTACAGCTAATGTTTTTCAAATGTTCTAGCATATCATCCTGGTTTCCACTGCCTTCACGTCTGTCAAGGTCCCTCACAAGGGTGAATATTAAGGGCATCCCCTTCCTCCTCCCCCAGTCCTTCTACATCCAATCTACTGCTCTACCTTCATCAATTTGTTTTGTCACTTCCTTGAAGACTACGGTCAGTGATGTAAGGCATGACCTGCACCTCACAAAGTCATGCTGACAATCCCAAATCAGACTATTCTTCTCCAAATGCTTGTACACCTGATCTCTAAGAATCTGCTCCAATAGTTTGTACACTATTGGTGTAAAACTCATTGGTCAAAAATTCCCAGGATTATCCATATTAGCTTTTTTGAACAATGAGTAGCATTTGCTACCCTCTGGTTTCCTGGCACTACTCCTGTGGCCAGTGCAGACACAGAAATCATCACCGAAAGCACAGTAATCTCTTCTCTTGCTTCCCGTAGTAACTTGGGTTACATCCTATTTGGCCCTAGGGACTTATGCATCCTAATGTTTTCCAAATGTTCCAGCCTGTGTTACACTGTCCTCACAAATATCAAGGTCCCTCACGCTGGTGAATACTGAAGCAAAACATTCTTTAAGGATGTCCTGTACCTCCTCCAACTCCAGGTACATGTTTCCTTTTTTATCCCTGATCAGTCCTACTCTCACTCGAGCCATCCTCCTGCTCTTCATATATATGTAGAATGCCTTGTGGATTTCCTGAATCTACTCACAAAAGGCTTCTCATGTCCTCTCCTAAGTCCCATCTTAAGCTTCTTCCTGGCTACCAAATAACCCTCCAGAGCCTTGCTTGATCCATGCTTCCTCAACGTTAAGTATGCTTCTTTCTTCCTCTTGATTAGATGTTCCTCTTCTCTGGTCAACTGTGGTTCCTTCACCCTGTCATCCCTTTCCATGCCCCGATGGAACAAACCTATCCAGACCCCATGTAAGTGCTCCCTAAACAACTTCCACACTTCCATCGGGCATTTCCCTGAGTACATCTGTTCCCAGTCTATGCTCCCAAGTTCCTGTCTAATAACATCAGAATTTGCCCTCCCCCAGTTAAATACCTTTCCAAACCGCCTGCTCCTATCCATGTCCAAGGCTATGGAAAAGGTTAGGGAGTTGTGGTCACTGTCTCCAAAATGCTCACCATCAAGAAATCTGTCACCTGACCACCTTGATTGCCTAGTACTAGATCCAGTATGGCCCCTCCTCTAGTCACCCTATTCAGATATTCTGCCAGGAATCCTTCCCAATCAATTAACTATATAACCATATAACAATTACAGCACGGAAACAGGCCATTTTGGCCCTTCTAGTCCATGCTGAATGCTTACTCTCACCTAGTCCCACCGACCTGCACTCAGCCCATAACCCTCCATTCCTTTCCTGTCCATATACCTATCCAATTTTTTATTCTGTCCCACCTACACCTTTTGCACTAAGGAGGTGCCTATCGATATTAGGCAAGTTGCTCTCTCAATGCTTATCAACTCCTCCATTTAATTTTCTTTTTAGATGTTGACACCAATGCCAACCAACCCTAATGAAAACCAATAATACATTCAGACTTGGGAGGAGCTACGATGGCAATAGAGAGCAGCTTCTTTGAGGTCATCTGCAGAGAGAGCATAACTTGTACCTTTAATGCTTCTTTTTATCCTTTTCAAGGTGGATGGGTTCTGTCAGTGCCCTTGACTTGCAGCTGAACTCAAACTGTGGTTCTTTATGGCGACGGTTCTCGCTCCCGGGCTCACCAACCGGCCATTTCTCGATATCCCAAGGGCGTGACCAGAGGACGAGCGCCTTTGGGTTTCCGAAACTTTGTGGCCATGTCGATGAGCTGAATCTATGCTGGTGTCACTGACTGAAGCATCACAGGAGAAAAGGGAATATCTGGAACAGTGGATCAGCTGTTGGAGGTTTCTGTGCTCAGTGAATCGCTCTCTCACTCTCTATTTCTCTCATTGATGGGGGAAGTCAGCTCTCCAATAATGTGATGTGCCAGTACTCTGGACCCGGATGGTTCAAGTGACACCCACCCCACCAGGCATGGTTCCTTCTCTCATCTCTGCTTCTGCCTGTGCTCACACCAATCCTAGAGTCACAGAGGTGCAAATGGGAGATATATGTGACAGAAACTCATTACGCTACAGACTTTATTATTTATATTTTGGGATGTAGCTCTTTTTGGCAAGGCCAGTGTTTATTTCCCATGCGTGTTACACCAAGAAGGCAAAGATGTGCCACCTCCTGGCATCACAATAGACCTTCTTGCGAAAATGCTCCCACAAGACTGTTGAGGAAGGACTTCCAGGATTGCTTCCTTTAAACTCTTCACACTTTACCATTGAGTTAGCTAGGCAACTTCTCCAATGCTACCTTTAAATTTACCGGCTTCACTGAAAAGTTTATTCACTTTGTGTAGCACCAAAAATAAAACAAAAGTGAATTGGGACAATAATTGAGTGAGCATGATACCCATTAGAAATTCTGCCGACCTGGAACCACCAAAGGCCCCAGTGTGTTGGATTGTCAGAGTTTTACAGAATTTCTTGCACAGTCGTTGGGAACCTATGTATGGTGGATAATCCACGTACCCGCTGTTCTTGAGCTTCTTATTCAGAAACCTGCCACAAATTCCCCATTTGTTTTTGCTTGTGTGACAATTCTCATTATTCTGGAACCTCTAAGAGTCCAGCCCTTTGTTCTGCTCAAAGCCCATATGTCTGAAGTCACCATGACCAATGCCCATAATTTATTGTTGCCTGGAAATTCCCACACAACTCCAAAATCCGGCTGCCCCACATTTAAACGTAGCTTTAATCTGGAGCAGAGCCCCTTTGCACCAATTTCTGGAGCTCTTAGCATCAGTGGAAAATTCATCCATAACTCCTCCAGCAGAATTTTCACTAACCTTACAAATCTTCCTTCAACATAAACCTCCCCCAAATTACAGCAATGGTGTAATGACCAAAATGCATCTTTTGCGTGATCTTGCACTTCACTGACCTGTTAGGCAAATGCCCCTGTTTGCCCGCAGAAAGTCCAACTTCTACAGCATTCAACCTGCGTTAGCCATATAGCCAAAAAGTTATACAGCACAGAAACAGGGCACTTTGCCCAGCATGCTGCCTACAGAATCCTCCATACTAGCCTCAGCTGCCTGTGCAGAGATATAATTCTTCAAGTCTCTCCCTTCCATGTATCGATCCAAATGCCTCTTAAATGTTGCAATTGTAGCACATGACCACTTCATCTGGCAGTGCATTTGAAATACTCATTACCCTCTGTGTAAAGAAATTACCTTTCAGGTCTCTTTTCATCTCTCCTCCCTTATCTTGTATCTGAGTCCTCTAGTTTAGCACTCTCCGACCCTGGGGTAAAGAATATGACCTTATCCATACCCCTCCTAAACTTCTATAAGGCTGAATAATTGCATGGAGAGGAGGAGCTTGCCTCATGTTATTCGTATCGTACTGCCCAGGCTTGTGTTTCTAAACAGCTATGATGCAATATCCATGGTCACCTCTGACCGACAGGCATTCACATAAGGTCACTTCTCATTCTCCTACGCTTCAGGGAGCAAAAATCGAGTGCAAGCCAACTTCTTGTAACTCAAGCCCTCTAGTTCAGGCAGCATTCACATAAATCTCTTCCACACTCTCTCCGATGTTTTTCCAGAGCACAAAATGATGGAGGAACTCAGCAGGTCAGGCAGCATCTATGGAAATGGATAAACAGTCGACATTTCAGGCTAAGATCCTTCTTTGCGACTGAGAAGGAAGGGGGGAAAGATGCCAGAATAAAAAGTTAAGGGGAGGGGAAGGAGGCTAGCCAGAAGTTGCTAGGTGAGGCCAAGTGAGTGGGAAGGTAAAGGACTGGAGAAGAAGGAATCTGACAGGAGAGGAGAGTAATAGGCACCTGTTAGTCTCTAGAGACCATGGATTTGCTCAAGGATTAAGTACCTTGCTCAAGGACAAAACACACTGCCACAGTTGAGGCTCGAACTAGTGACCTTCAGATCACTAGACCAACGCCTTAACTACTTGGCCACGCCAGAGGAGAGTAGACCATAGGAGAAAGGGAAGGAGGAGGGGGCCCAGTGGAAGGATAAGGCAGGTGAGAAGAGGTAAGAGGCCAGAGTGGGCAACACACACAAGATGCTGGAGGAACTCGGCAGGTCAAGCAGCATCTATGGAAATGAATAAACAGTCAACAGCTTTTCCAATAACAGGTTGATAAAAACCCATTCTTTGGTCTCTCCTCCTACAGGCTAAACAAGTGCTTAGTCTGTGGACATTATGGGGCAGCATTTCCCTCTGCTCCTCAGCTTCCTTGTTGCAGGACCCCGGTCTGATGGCCTCCGCCATTCTTACTGCATCAACGAGGTCACCAGAGAATCGTAGTCATGGAACGGAGATTTACCGACTTAGCCTTCAGCTCATGAGAGCAGTCAGATCGAGCAGAGGATTTGTGTGTGAACCTGGATTGTGGGATCTGCCCGAAGAGCATGCTTTCTGCAGGTACTGACCTTCGCCAGCCCTCTACGCCTTTCCGATCTCTTTGTCCCTTACACGGGAGCAATTCTTCCTTGGATGGAAGAGCGCTCCTTGTGTAGTGCTTTGTCTCAGCAAGAGTGGAATGTGTGTGTTAGGGGTTGGCAGCTGTGAGATCAATGGGATGTGTCAGGCTCAAAGTGACACAGTGCAGAGTAACAAAAGGCAAAAGGGACATCAATGCTGCCTCAGGAACCTTGCAATCAAAGTTCACAATCTTTATGGAACTGTAAAGCAGTTTTAAGGGGAAACAAAGAACTGCTTTCATACTATGAAAATACAGTAAATCAATTTCTAGGTCTGTATGCCCGCGCAACTGTTGTTCATTATTTTAGAGTCGTTCTGATTATACTGGTGTCAATGTGACTAATGTCCTTAATACCGTTCGATGTGTGACTAATATGCAATATGCTGGTAGCTATGATGAATGTCTATACTACAGCCTCCTTGACTAAGGTCTATTATATTGGTTCTTCTGTCAACAAGGATTATTATACTGATGACTGTGACTAATGTCCATCGATAAGTCACCTAATGCTCGCTGTTATTGATACCTTCTAACTATTGCTCATTATAATGTTATGAAAATAACAAAATTGAATAATGTTGTGAGCAAGATCTGACGTTTCATGGCAATGAGCTTCCATCATAAGCAGGAAATTTTTAAGTTAACAAGAACTCTTCAGTTTCAGAGAAATAGGTGGATAAAACACAGGGGTAAAACACAAAGGAACAGATGGCAGAAGTGATTAAGTGACAAAAGTACAAGAAGATAAAGGAACTAATGAAGAATGAACACACAACAGTCCTCAGAGAGAGATCAGAAGTAGAAAGGGTGAGAAATTTCAAGCTCTTGAGTGTCAACATCTCTGAACATCTTGAAGCCCAACATATCGATGCAGATACAAAGCAGGCAGAACTGCAGCTATATTTCATTGGGAGTTTGAGGAGATTTTGTGTATCACCGAAAGACACTCTTGAATTGCTACAGGTGTACCGTGGAGAGCATTCCAATGGGCTGCATCACTGTCTGGTGGGGAAGGGGGGCACTGCACAGGATCGAAATAAGCTGCAGAGAGTTGTAAACTCAGTCAGCTCCATCATGGGCACTGGCCCACCCTGCATCCAGGACAGCTTCAAGGAAGGATGCCTCTAAAAGGTGGTATCCATTATTAAGGACCCCCATCACCCAGGGCATGTCCTTTTCTCATTGCTACCATCAGAAAGGAGGTACAAAAACCTGAAGGCACATTCTCAGTGATTCAGGTACAATGTCTTCATCTCTGCCATCCAATTTCTGATTGGACATTAAACCCATGAACACATCCTCACAAGAATCCGAGGCCTTCCTTGTACACCCAGGGATGAGGCAGGGGTGTGTGCTAGCACCAGTGCTCTTTAACATCTTCCTCTTGTGTGTTACCAAGCTTCTCCACAATGAGATTGAAGACAGCAACGGTGTGGCAGTGGACGTCAGATTAGATGGCAACCTCTTTGACATCAGGAGGCTCCACGCAACCACCAGACTCTGTGGAGAACGGGTCCTGGAGCTGCAGTACGCAGATGACTGTGCTCTTGTGGCCCATACTCCAGAGGATCTTCAGACTGTCCTTGCTGTGGCGGTGAGAGCGTACAGCAGGATGGGGCTGACTGTCAATACCACCAAGACAGAAGTGGTTTGCCAGTGGAGTGCTAGTGTCCCTCCCACCCTACCGGCCTTCACTGTTGGTGATGAAAAGCTGTCAGTAGTGCCATCTTTCAAATATCTGGGGAGCATTCTCTCTGAGGATAGCGGCATTGGCAACGACATCCAGAGCCGCATTAAACAGGCATCAGCTGCCTTTGGGAGACTTCGGCATAGAGTCTTTCAGAACAGGAGCCTTCGTCCCTCCACAAAGGTCACCATATACCAAGCAGTCTGTGTCACCACCCTCCTTTATGGCTGTGAAGCTTGGGTAACCTACAACCATCACATCAAGTCCTTAGAGCGTTTCCACATAAGCTGCCTTCAGCGCATCCTGGGAATTACCTGGTGTGAGCGGGTGCCTCACACTGAAATACCTGTAAAGACCAACTGCAGAAGTATTGAGGCCATGATCACCCGGCATCAGTTGCAGTGACTGGGGCACGTGATAAGGATGCCCCCATGTCGGCTACCCCGCAGAGTGTTACACGGCCAGCTACATCATGGTCGACGCTCAGCTGGAGGGCCGAAGAAGCACTATAAGGATCAGATGAAGAATGCTTTGAGGAAGTGCAAGATCAGACCTGAGGACCTGGAGGATGTTGCTGCTGACCGTAACACTTGGCGACAGCTGTGTAGGGATGGGGTTCGTATTCTGGAGATGGAAAGAACAACCAGAAGATAGCAGAAGAGAGCCAGGAGAAGTGTAGCCATGGTTGCCATCACTACCACATATACATGTCCCACCTGCAATAGAGCTTGTGTGTCCAGGATAGGACTGTATAGTCATCAAAGATCTCACCGTTAAAGGAGTGGACGTCGTCATCGGATTCCGATGGCCAACCGAAGAAGAGAAGATGTACATTTACTGTAATTTACAGTTTTAATTATTATGGAAACAAGTTACATGACACAAGCTGGTGATGTTAAACCTGATTCTGATTCAGTGATCAGTTTTGCCATAACACACAGACAACAGAATAATTCAAACATAAGAGACCACAGATGCTGGAATCCAAAACAAAAACACCTTTGGAAGAGCAACGCTATTTCGGCTCGGGGCTTTGGAGTTTGGAGTTGAATCCCAGTGCCGGCTGTAAGGAGTTTGTACGTCCTCCCCATGAGCACGTGGGTTTCCTCTGGGTGCTCCAGTTTCCTCCCACAGTCCAAAGATGGATTGGTTAGTAGGTTCAGTGGTCATAGTAAATTGTCCTGTGATTAGGCTAGGGTTGAGTAGACGGGTTGCTGAGCAGGGCAGCTTGTTGGGCTAAAAGGGCCTGTTCCACACTGTATCTCTAAGGAAATATATATCTTTTAAAAAGCTCAGTGGGTCAAGCAGCATCCATGGATGCGAAAGTTGTGAGTTGACCTGTTGGGCTGAGACCCTGAGAACAGCTTCATCTGGAAAGTGTTTGGGTTCCTGAATGGCAGGAGGGAGGCAGGTTACAGGATGGCTGTGGCACCTTCTGTTGTTGTTCTGGAAGGTATTAACATATTGTCAATGTCAGCAAGGAATCGTCCTCTGATTACTGTCAGATATCAGTAATTTTCGACCCCCAGTTTCTTTTAGGAGACCATGAATAAGTCAAAACTTGTTTCTTCAATGATCATATATTTAAAGTTTAAACAAAGGAATAGATACGGAACATATGAATGAAAGGAACACACAGAGAACAAAGTAACACAGAAAAAGGAATTGGCACTTTTGAAAAATCTAGCTCCTTTATAGTTCTGATAAGATAAATTCCTAGATAAGAGAATCGAATTACAACACGTGTGTAATGTGCTAACACGTAGTCAATTAAAAATGAAAATGTGACAAACCTTATGTAACTTCTATGCTGTGTTTCTGCCAGTAAGTGGAGGTAAAATACCACATATTGTAAAAAAAAGTATGAGTTTTTAAAAATACTAAGTTTGTTAAAAATTGTGTCAGTAATAAAAGAAGCTACAATTTAGTCTTGCATTAATTTATTATGAAAAGCATAAAAAATGACTGATTCCAACATTACCAATACTCCCCTCAGCTGATGCATTAGTGGTGCTCCATGTTGAGCAACTTTTGGAAGAAACATTGAAAGTGGGTAAGTTGCAGAATATAGGGGCTTCAGTGTCCACCACGAGAGACGGGCTGGTGGTGTCTCCACACATCATCCTGGCCAGGCACGGCAGTATACAACTGCCAGACATGCTCTGTGGCAGACAGTGACCAAAGGGGACCATCTTATAAGTGTGTCTTCACAGGTCTATCTATGGCAGGTGTGTCTGTCCTCAACAGTATCAATTGTAGGGACCACTGAACTGTACAATGGAGACAAAGTCCTGTTTTCCCATTCAGTTTTGTGGTATTATAAGCACATTAAATTAAACTGACTCAGGTAGATCTCATCTGGGCATCCATGAAGCAATGTGGACCTTTGCAGCTGAATGGAAGAAGGCAAAGAGTGGGAAGTGGCCTTTTCTAGTTGGACGATGGTAACTAATGGTTTTCCATGTGGGTCTCAGCTGGGCTTGCTAACCTTTCACATTATATGTTAATGATCCGGATGATGGAATTGATGGCTTTGTGGCCTAGTTTGCGGATGACACGGGTATAAGTGGAGGTGCAATTAGCATTGAGAAAGCAGTGTGTCCGCAGAAGGACATGGACAGATTAGGAGAACGGGCAAAGAAGTGGCAGATGGAATACAGCGTATGGAAGTGCATGGCCACGCATTTTGGTACAGGGAATGAAGGCAAGGACTATTTTTTTAAAAGTGGAGAATATTCATAAATCCGAGATGCGAAGCGACATGAGAGTCCTCATGCAGGTTAACTTGCAGATTGAGCTGGTGGTAAGGAGGGAAAATACAATGTTAGCATCCATTTCAAGTGGTCAAAAATATAAAAACAAGGACGTAATGCTGAGACTTTATAAGGTATTGGTCAGAGTATATTTGGAATATGGTCAGCAATTTGGGTCCTGGACCTAAGAAAAGATGCGTTGGCTTTGCAAAGGGTCCGGAGGAGGTTTACGAGAATGATTCCGGGAATGAAAGGGTTAACGTGTTGGCTCTAGGCCTGGGCTCACTGGAGTTTAGAGGAATGAGAAAGGAGTATCATTCAAATCTACTGAATATTGATAGAGTGGACATGGAGAGGATGTTTCCATTAGTGGGAGAGTCTCCGACCAGACAGTACAGTCTCAGAATACACGGACGACCTTTTAGACAAACATGAGGTGGGATATCTTTAGCCAGAGGTTGGTGGATCTGAGGAATGTATTGCCAAAGACATCTGTGGAGGCCAAGTCACTGGGTATATTTAAAGTGGAGGTTGACAGGTTCTTAATTAGTAAGGGTGTGTAAGGTTACAGGGAGAAGGCTGGTGAATGGGGTTGAGTGAGTAAATAAATAAATCCATGATCAAACAGCTGATGATGGGCTGAATGGTCTAATTTGCTCCTTATGGTCTTATCATAGCACCAAAAATGGACACCACCACAATCTATCACTTTGTTGCCTGATATATCCCTCATTGTCACTATCAGGGATCAGTCCGCAACCACGCGCATGCTAAACCTAATCCTAATCTAACCCTAATCCTATTGCATGCTAAGCGGAAAAGCAGCATGCAGCACGAATGGATCAAATCAAATCTCTACAATCTGTCCACACACAGTTAGGACAATAAACAGATTACTGGAGAAAGATGGTCCTGGATCCTGCTTGATGGTGGTCTCCACAAAAAAATTGCTAAAGCATTTATGATGACATCTAGCCGGAAGTGCCAAGCACTCATATGCATTTAAAAATTATCTTCAAATGTATAACAATAAAGAAGCTGAAGCAGTGACTCAAAGAAATACATCATAGTCCTCTACAGAGTTATAGTCCAACACTTTGTGAGAGAACTGATGCATGTATGACTAAATCATGAAATTAAGGATGCTACAATTCTAATAATCTTATTCAATATATTTGACTTTTCATTGAACCATGATGACTTTGCCTAATCGTGTTACTCTTGCCTTTACCATGCAGAAATCCAAGCTCTAAAAGACCTTTGAGAACGTGGACAGGCTTTGACAGACAGAGATATCTAAAATTTACCATGAGGGTAATATGGTATGAAAATATGTTTTAACATATGTGGTACTGTCCAGATGTTAAAATGAAAAATAAACATTTTGCATTTTCCTCTCCCCCTCCTACTTTCAAATCTCTTACTATCTTTCCTTTCGGTTAGTCCTGACGAAGGGTCTCGGCCCGAAACGTCGACAGTGCTTCTCCCTATAGATGCTGCCTGGCCTGCTGCGTTCCACCAGCATTTTTTGTGTGTGTTGCTTGAATTTCCAGCATCTGCAGATTTCCTCATGTTGGGGAGTCAAGAATTTCTGTTGATGCTGGAAATCTTGACCTCTTTCACTTCCAGTCCTGATGAAGGTTCTCGGTGCGAAGCATCAACGGTCCATTTGCCTCTGTGCTGCCTGATCTGCTGAGTCCCTCCGTCTCTGGAGAATGTGTGGAGCAGGTTAAGACCTACAAGTATCTGGGAGTACAGTTAGACGAGAAGCTAGACTGGACTGCCAACACAGATGCCTTGTGCAGGAAGGCACAGAGTCGACTGTACTTCCTTAGAAGGTTGGCGTCATTCAATGTTTGTAGTGAGATGCTGAAGATGTTCTATAGGTCAGTTGTGGAGAGCGCCCTCTTCTTTGTGGTGGCGTGTTGGGGAGGCAGCATTAAGAAGAGGGACGCCTCATGTCTTAATAAGCTGGTAAGGAAGGTGGGCTCTGTCGTGGGCAAAGTACTGGAGAGTATAACATCGGTAGCAGAGCGAAGGGTGCTGAGTAGGCTACGGTCAATTATGGAAAACCCTGAACATCCTCTGCATAGCACGATCCAGAGACAGAGAAGCAGTTTCAGCGACAGGTTGCTATCGATGCAATGCTCCTCAGACAGGATGAAGAGATCAATACTCCCCAATGCCATTCGGCTTTACAATTCAACTGCCAGGAGTAAGATATGTTAAAGTGCCGGGGTTAGGACTCAATGTATTTAAGTAAACTACTTAAGAACTTTTTAAAAGCTATTATTAATGCTTTTTGAGAGGGTGATTTTAGATGCATATCATATTTTTACTGAGTTAAGTATTGTATGTAATTAGTTTTGCTACAATAAGTGTATGGGACATTGGAAAAAATGTTGAATTTCCCCATGGGGATGAATAAAGTATCTATCTATCTATCTATCTATCTATCTATCATTTTGTGTGTGTTGTTCACGTAACAACCAGACTGGCCATCGTCAAGCAGGAAGAAGTTTTAGAGCAAACCACTTCACCAGCCCAGATATAATCACTAGCATTTGGCATCATAACTCTGCCATGAATGGTCACAAGCCGGGCCGTGAAGGGGGGAGGGCTGGACATTGGACTAGCAATCCAGCCCATAAAAAAACAGTGCTACTAAAATGCCAACAAAAGCCTCAAAGACGTCATCCCTAAGAGAGGGAGGGTCCTCAAAGCTGGACTGCACTTGGGGTCAATTTGAAAGGTTGGCCCAGGATGGAGGACTCTGCTGTTGGTGCCTTATGCCCCAGTAGGCAAGTAAGCCATCGCGGTATAAAACTATAATTGTGACTCTGTAACTACATCAAGTACTATAAAAAAGAGATGGATTCCTGTTGTCTTTTCTTGGTTTTCTCATAAGACTTCCTTTATCTCTAACTATTTCTGGTTCTGCTGAAAGGTCATTGACCTGAAATGTGAATTCTTCTGCAGTTGCTGCCTGATCTGCTCAGTGTTAGCAGCATTTTTATTTCGATTTCAGATTTTCAGACTCAGGATATGGAGTCACACACAGGTCAGACTGGGTAAAGACAGCAAATTTCTTCCCCTGAGGAATGATGATAAAGTTTGACATCAGTTCTATGCCACAAAGCATTTTGAATGCCGCAGTAAAAAATGGTGCCTACCTCAGAGTCCGGGGAAAAGCTGTCTGGAATTGGGAAGGAGGAGGGGGTGGGATCCTTATCAGTGAAGCTGTTGTGGAGATGGTTAACAGTTTTGCTACTTGTCAATCAGCTCACCAATAACCTCACTTGGGTCCCTCGATCAAGGAAGCACACCAGTGAGGATTCAGATCGTCTTTGAGGATTCAAATGCGCTGTAGAAAGCATCCTGATGGATTGTGAGCCAGTATGCTATGACAAGAGCTCTGCTCTGGGCTGATAGAACCTACACAGATCGATAAACATTGTCCAGCCCATCGCAGGCTCGTCACTTTGCCTTCCATCCAGTCCATCTTCACCATCCATTGCTTCAGGAAGGTTGAGTGTATCGTCGGGAATACATGCCACCTAGCCATTCCCATTTCCCTCTTCTCTTCTTCAGGAGAATATCCAGACTTAAGATCAGTTTCCACCCCCCCGCCCCCCCCCACTATCAGAGGGTGGAATTCTGAACCAATTACCTCCTTCACAGTGGTGCCGCCACTTTCTCAGGCTCTCAGTTTGACCTCTCGGTTATTTCATCAATTTCAATTCAAAGGATTTAAATTACGTTTATTATCAAAGTATGTACAAGTTATACAACCTTGAGATTCATCTGCTTACGGGCACCCACAAAGCAAGAAACCTGAAAGAACTGAATTAAAAAAAGGCCAACACCCAATGCATAGGGAGAGAAAAGAAACTCAAATCATGCAAACAATAAAAGCAAGCAGCAGCTTTCTGAACCAAATTACGTCCATTGACCTGAATCCCGGAGTAGGCCCACAGCTTCAGTCTCAGTTCATCACTGCAAAGCTCACAGACATGAAGTACATAGCAACTGGAGCAGTCTCACAGCCTCCGAGCCGCGGAGAGAGGAAAAATATCGTACAAGAGTGAGTGAATTGACCTGACACTCACCTCTGGTCCTGACATCCTGCCTTTTCAGACTATTTACAGCTGATCTGTAAATTATCCAAATGTCACATCATACCGTGCACTAGGACCCAGGCCCTGCCGCAGTGATACGGTCTAGGCCTTGACCTCACCACCCAGGCCAAGGCCGTTCTCGGCCTTTCCAAATTGACTTACTTAGATCGAAGCTGCCTCGCTCCCGGTTTAGGTGGACAGGCACTGAGGCTACTCCGCCTCGACTCCTCTCCGATTCGCTCTCCCACTCCGACACCATCCAGACATGTTATACCTTGACTTTGCTTCGCACCAGCACAGCTCAAGCCTCGAGTCAGCTCTGCCTTCACTCGCCTCTTCATTGTCTCCGGCGATAGTTTACCACAATTCGCCTCAGAAAAAAGGGTAATTAATCATTTTTGGCCGTACATCTTGCCTTTTGAACTACTAGTAAGCTGTCGCCCAACTTCAGTAGCACCACCTTAAACCAGAAGTTAGCACCTCTTCTTGCACCACTTCAGTCTGCACTACAACCTTGGCATCATTTTGTGCTGGTCACTGTGTGTTTATTGCTCTGCGAACTGCTTACTATGTGAGCATCGTACCAGCGAGGCACTTCATCACCCCCTGGCGTATATGACATTAAACCAATCTGAGTGTGTGGATCTAGGAGTCACAAATCAAGCAGAGGAACAAATAATAGAATCAGATCCATTTGTGGATGGCCAGGCAGTACAGAAAACTGGAGAGACGCTGAAGGACCTGAACAGAAGCGGAAAGAGAAGAGTGCCAGAGGCAGTCTGAGATTGGCAGGCTCTGTTCCTCCAGGGTGACTTCAGTTCTCTTGTACTTTACTGCTTAAGAGACAAAAGGGTTGTAATTGAATGAGCATCCTCCTCTGGGAATCCTTGATGGACAGAGCCGAGATGTGCCTTCTCGCGCTGAAAGTATCCTCCAGACATTGACAGCAGTGTATGGCAAGTCAGTGTTAACACAGTCCGAGCGAGAGCAGTATTGAAGTCAAGGAGAAATGCTGTAAGCCACTCTGACAGTGCAGAACGATAATCTACAGAAACAGAGACTACTCATTTCCAGAAAATACATGTAAATATATTCATGATCAGCGTACCTTGCAGTTGAAATGGTTCTGATCATTAAATAAAAACTTGATCAAATGTAACATGGCCATTTCAGACTGCCTGATGACTGGAGTGCAGGTGGAGGCAGGTACAGATCGGAACCACTGTCACATTATCCACGTCTTCTCCCAGCCCAACCCCTCTGTGACAGAAGGGCCTCTCACTGTGTTTACCTCGGGCTCATCCACCCTAATGTCGAGCGAGAACACTTCTTTAAACTCAGCTCATCCATCCCTCACTGCCCATATAATCACACACACACACACACACACACACACACACACACACACACACACACACACACACACACACACACACACACACACACACACACACACACACACACACACACACACACACACACACACACACACACACACACACATCCTCTTAGGCTCTTTGACCTACAATGGCTCCCAGGCCACTTTTAAGATTATTGTCCTTATTGACTTTGTAACAAATGCTTGAAAAGGAAATATGGACTTACTTAGTCTTCAAAACTGATGAGTAACTTGTCATGGCAAAAAAAAAAATGGGTATTTAAAAATTTAAAGAATTTTCAGAATATTGTGAATAGTGACAGGCCCAGTCAAGATCATTCTAACTTTCCATGCTTTGGGAAGGAATGGATTGACGTCGAGAATGTTGGTGATTGAATGCTTAAGTCCAATATCTCTAAAATGGGTGTAAAAGATTGGGAAAGTGATCAATGTTTTCCTGAGAATAAATATCACATAAATAGCATCAATAAAACTAATCACCTGGTGTTTTTATCTCATTTTTCATTGTGGCTTCTTGCTGAGTGGCAACTGGTCTCTACACTTCTTCCTTGACTGCACTTCCAAAGTTTTTAACAGATTTGAAGGTGATTTGGAGCACACTGACCTCAAGAAAGGCTCGGTATAATTGAATGCAGTTCTTTCTTCATAGGGAGCACACTATTGGAATCTGGCTTTTCTCTCATTAATTGATTATACTAGAATCTTTTGTGATTCTTACCTGGTTTTCTAATACAAACCACCAATGGACAAGTGGAGGAGCGTGCTTCCCAAACTGCATCCTTCTACATTCAGTGATGGTGGTTTCTTTCTCAGTAAATGTAGTTCTTCACGAAAGCAAGTATGTGAAATACTAAACAGAATGGGCAAGGATAACGTATAAACAATTCTCTGGTTGGATGGCATCAATACACACCTCTAACAAGTTAATTAAGCTGAAAGGAAATGGAAGATAGCATCTGTGGCTATTCTATCAGAAAAGAATATCTCTGTATATCAGTAAAACTGTTTTTGGGGACGCTTTTATTCACAAACATAATAATAATATAACAACAACAAGTACTTTATTGATCCCAAGTGGGAAATTATTTTGTTACAGCAGCAACATTTAAAAACACACTTAGCGATAATAAATAATAATAAATATAATAATAATATTAACAAATAATAATATACACAATAATAATTTACCAATGTGCAATAATGTACAAAATAATAAAACAGAGACTATTGTATTTGATGCAAGTCCTGTCGCACAGAGATGAACTGTTGTATACTCACTGTTGTCACATACTTAGGCACAATTTTCCAACCATAGTTTCCAGACTCACTGTCAACATTACCCATTCAATTTTCTTGTGCCAGCCTCTGTGATATAAACAGCTCTGCCACCGGACAATTTCACTGAATACATTGCTGAGCTCACTGCCCATCTGGCAAGTTATAAAATTCCTGTACTGGTGTGGGGCACAGCCATGCATTTTAAACAGCGTGGTTCTGCTGCGAAGCTGATCAGTACTGGGTTACTGTGTTTGTTGCTGCCACTGTCTGGGGACGTGGGCCTTGTGCCAAATGGACTGAGGACAGTTCCAGCTTCAGTGATTGCTGCATTGTGCCATCCCACCATGGGTCTCTGCATGCTGATGAGTACAGAGGTCAAATAAAACCGAGCTCTCACAGGTCCAAACGAATCTTCACTGTGTGAATGTACTCGATGCGAACATTTACTCCTGATCAGAATTATATTTTATTCACTGAAAACAATGAATAACTTTCCACTTTAGCACTTGACTCATTCTCATCCGCCCTGCTGTCTTTTGTCTTCTGTCAGTCCCCGTACTCACTGCAAGTCGTCCAGAGCCAATACTGACAGAAATGAGGCCGGCAAAAAATCGAAATGTTCAGAAGAGATTGTTTACGATGAAATTATGGGGATCGCAATATATTTGATTCATTGATTCAGAAGATCAAAGGCAAAAAGATTCTGAGATTTCATTTGGGAAAATGTTCAGAACCTGCTTGATTCAGGCTTGCATTTGTCTTTTATGTTCAGTCAAAGGAAGCTAGTTCAGTGATTCATTCATCACTGAAGCCGACCTCTTTTCAACAGTCCTATCTATACCTGAGAAACTATTTGCCACCACATCTTGGAATAAATGTTTGAACACACGGTCTGGTTGGTTTTCTTGTGAATGGCGCAGTCAGGATGCAATTGATGAGTCACATTGAACCCAGTCCCAATAAATCCATTACCAGAATAGAAAAAGATATTTAGCTTGGAACAAACCTTCAGCACAAAAATATCTGTTGGCGTATCAAATTCTTTCAGTTCCCTTAGTATACTGTCACTATGCCAACACTGAAAGCTTCAGTGCATGGGCACTGCCTGAAATTTAATTTTATGACCTAACTGTCTGCGGGCTGAGGAATATCTTCAAGGTATAGAGTGCAGGCTGAAGATAGGTGTGGGATTAATGGAGGTAGTACGGGTGATGAGCTTCAGAAAGAAAGCAGTATTGTTAAAACAACACCCAGATGCTTGAGAATAATTGTACAGCAGAGAGCAAGTTATCTATTTAATCCTATTCTCTTTGCTGTGCCTATGGTCCAGCTGGCCTCTGGCAACGATGCCACAGAACAGAAGAACACAATCTAGTGGTTGTACAAATATCTGTTTGGGCACAGGGCTCAGCATGAAGAATGGAGCTTACAAACATAGCATGCTTCTTTGCTTGAAGAGTAACAATTAATTAATGGCAAGCAGCACTGACATTGTCAGGAAAATTGGTGAACGAATGGCTACTTTTCCGATAACACAATGCAGGTTGTTAGAACAGCCAGCAGAGCCGTTGTCTCCGAGTCCTGATCTTGGGTCCTGTCTGGGTAGAGTTTGCATGTTCTCCCTGCTATTGTGTGAGTTTCCCCAACGTTCCCCAGTTTACTCCTACATTGCAAAAATGTGCAACTTGGTAGGTCAATTGGTCTCTGTAAATTGCCTCTTGAGTGTAGGCTTATGGTTGGTGGGAAAATCAGGAGGGTAGAATGAGATTAGTGTATAGTTAGTGTAAGTGGATGCTTAATGGCTTATAGGGATTCAATATGGTCCAAAAGGTCTACGTCCATGTTGAATGACTCAATGGCTTCCTGGTTAATGCAGGTAATACAAGTGATGATGCTTCAAAAAGAAAGGAGTTGATGGAGATATGAGAACAGAATTCGTCAGATGACGGTGTGGACGAGAAAACCAGGAGGACAGCTCAGATTGTCAAGGGAGCAACAGAAGGATCAATAAGAAACCAAAAAAACACCTTCTGAAGATCAAAGTGCACAAACTAGAAGAAGATAAAGGAAGCAGAAGAAGAGCATGAAGAGCTGTCAGAACCACTTCCTGCAGTCTCAGAGTCAACTCCTACAACCACCACGGAGGAGACCCAGAACCTGAGATTGTTGTTACAGCCACAAGTCTTACCTGTCAAGCAGAGTCACTTCCCTTGTCAGGAAGTCCCACAAGAGTAAGAAATCCTCCATGACGATTAAATCTTTAGGCCTGAATGCTAAGGGAAAATTCTCTGTGTCATGGATGTCTATATTGTAGTTGTATTAATGTGTATGTAGTTGATGCATTCTCTATTGAGTTGGATTTTATAGCTAAGCAGGAAGGAGTGTTGTGTATTTAATATTTCAATAATACTTGAGTAATCTTATATGTATGTTGTTAAGCATTCTTGTTTGTTTAAGTAATTAAGTATGAGTTATATGTATAAATACATGGCTTGCATACACCATCACGCTCCCATGTGATATGTGCGCGTCTCGCTTAGAGTAAAACACAAAGTTAACTCACATTTCAAACTCCCGTGTCTTCCTTTGAACTAGTGTAATGTTTTGAAGGTACAAAACATAATACTTTCCCTCTTTGATTCCACTCACTATATCATCCTCCTTTCTTAACAGATTCCATAATTTGCAGTCCTTTGCTGTCTCCATATCAGGTCCCAGTCTCTGTCACTATCTCTATCCCCCCCACCAGGTAGTTCATCTACCCCTCCTCACCCATATCCACCCATCACTCACCAGCTCCTACCTCACCCCTCCTCCTCTTTCCACTCTCAGCCCTGATGTAGGATCTCAATCTGAACTAGCAGCCATCTCTCTGCCTCCACTGATGCTCCCCAACTCTCTGAGTTCCTCCAGCAGCTTGTCTTACTTGCTCCAGATCCCGGCACCAGCATGTCCTTGTGATGCCAGAATCCATCAGCCTTGGTCCAAACGTGAGCCAAAGAGCCGAATCTAGAGCCAAGGTGAGAAGGACTGTCCTTGATTTCAAGGCAGAATTTGGCAAAGTGACCTGAAGGAGACCGGGTAAAACTGAAGCCAATTAGCACCGAAAGTGAAGTACTCCAGTGCATGGCCTTGTACCTTGCACAAAGGAAAACGGCTGTGGTTATTGGCAGTCAATCATCAGAGCTACAGAACGTCACTGCAAGAGTCCTTAACCATCATCAGCTGCTTCATCAGTGCCTGTCTTTCGACCTCAATGATGTTCATACTCTGTTCATTTGCAGTCCTTTAGAAAGTGAAGCAATCCATGTCTGTAAGACCTCAGCAGCATTCTGGCCCGGGATGATAAATGGCAAGTTACATGTGCACCACGTTGATCCCAGTTAATAACCACATGTAACAAGAAAAATCTAACCATCTGTCCTGAAGAGTCAAAGGTATTACCATTGCTAAGTCCCTCATCATCAACACCCTGGGCTCACGACTGAAGACCTGAAAGTCAACTGGGGCAGAAACATGAATGAGAGATAGTCCATGACTGGGAACCTTGCAGCAGGTAACTCGCCTCCTAGCTTGTGCAAAACCTTTTCACCAGCTAGAAAGAACAAGTCAGGTTTGTGATGGAGTGTTCTCCACTTGCCTGGTGAGTGCTGCTCCAGAAAACTCAACATTATCCAGGAACAAAGGAGCCCACTTGATTGATATCCCATTCCCGGTACAAACACCCATTCTCCTTGCCACCAGTTCACTTTCTACAAAATGCAAGTCAGTTACCCATCGAGGCTATTCCAAAGGCATCTCCCAGAAGCTGATCTTATCTCTCATGTTCCTACGTGAGATAGACAGAAAGAAAAACATACCATCGCGTGCCTAAAGGAGCAACAGGTAGCCTCAATTTTCTGCAATATTTATCAGACTAAATTTGAGTAATGGTGATGGTGGTCTCCAGGATCTTAGTTGGTGTCCTTGCCTTACTGAATGATTTCTGCCCTGCCAGGGATGAGGATGACAGAACTCATTCAGTAACCCAAGGACACCCATTCATCTCAAGGGCATTGAAATCAGCATGAGGTGACCCTGTTGCCACAGATTTGACACCGTGAGCATGGTACAAGTTCACGGACGTTTTGTTTAATTCAGGTGCTGTGTCCTCAAAGGAAGATACTCACTGAGAAGGAATTGAATTTCAAGTGGCTCAGTGAGTTGAAAGACCAGTTTCCTTGTCTCTGTGATCACGATATACAAGCTTCCCTTGTAAATATATATGCTGCTATGTCTAATCTGCCACATCTGCCGCATCACTTCTTGGTTTTCTGCAGATCAAAGTTATAAAGTCTGAAGGAATAAAGGCATAGACTATTTCATAAATGGGGAGAAAATTGAGAAATCAGAGGTGCAAAGGGACTTGGAAGTCCTCATGCAGGATTTGCTAAAGATTAACTTGCAGTTTGAGTCAGTGGTGAGGAAGGCAAATACAATGTTAACATTCATTTTGAGAAGACTAGAATACAAAAGCAAGGATGTAATGTTGAGGCTTTATAAGGCATTCGTCAGACTGCATGGAGTATTGTGAGCAGTTATGGGCCCCTTACCTAAGAAAAGATGTGTTGGCATTGGAGAGGGACCAGAGATGAAAGGGTTACCGTATGAGGAATGATTGATGGCTCTGGGCCTGTACTCACTGGAGTTTAGTATGGGGGAGAGGGGAATCTCATTGAAACCTATCAGATATTAAAAGGCCTACACAGAGTGGATGTGAAGAGGATATTTCCTATAGTTTCTTATAGTGGACACAGCCTCAGAATAGAGGGACATCTATTTAGAGTAGAGATGAGGAGGAATTTCTTTAGCCAGAGGGTAGTGAATCATTGCTACAGATGGTTGTGGAGGCCAAGTCATTGGGTATATTTAAAGCGGAGGTTAATAGATTCTTAATTCATCTGGGCATCCAAGGTTATGGAGAGAAGGCAGAAGAACAGGGTTGAGAAGGAGAATAAATCAGACATGAAGGATGGCGGGGCAGACTTGGGGGTCCTAATGGCTGAATTCTGCTCCCATGTCGTACAGTGTTATTGTCTAATTATAGTGCTATACAGCATGGAAACAGGACCTTCATCTCAATTTAATCTTGCAGTCAAAAGTATCTACATGAGCTAGGCCAATTTGTCTGTGTTTGGCTAAAGTCCCTCTAAACCCATCCAATCCATATACCCACCTGAACTTCTTTTAAAATTGTAATTATACCTGCTTCTACCATTTTCTCTGGCAGCACATTCCATATATTCACCACCCTCTGTGTGAAAATGTTACCCCCAAGGTCTCTTTCAGGTTTTTCCTCTCCAGCCTTAAGCCTATGCTCTCAAGTTTAACAATCACCTACTTGGGGAAAAAGACTGTGACCTTTCACCCTGTCTATGCCTCTCATGATTTTATTTACCTCATCAACCTACTTCACTCAAGGGAAAAGAACCCCAGCCTATCCAGTTCTCCCCTTAGAACTCAAGCCATCCGGTTCTGGCAACACCCTTGTGAATTTTCAGCTTAATAACATCTTTCCTATAACCAGGCAACCAGAAATGCACATAATCTGTGGGTTTCAATTGGTCTGATTTATTTCTGGATTTGCGAGCTCTACATGCCAGTGCTGCACCAGCTCTTCCAGTGGTGTAGCCAGATGGCACCATTAGGATATGTAGAGACTACAGGGCAGAAATTAATAGGTGAGCAAAGATGAATAGGTACACCTTACCTCTGATTGATGATCTATTTGCTGAGTTGGGAAGACAGATCTTCACAACAATAACACACACAAAATGCTGGTGGAACACAGCAGGTCAGGCAGCATCTATGGAAAAGGATAAGCAGTCAATGTTACAGGCCAAGACCCTTCTTCAGGACTGAGAAGGAAGGGAGAAGATGCCTGAATTAAAAGGTGGGGCGGGGAGGGGAATGGGAAGGAAGCTCACTGGAAGGTGATAGGTGAAGCCAGGTGGGTGGGAAAGGTCAAGGGCTGCAGAAGAAAGTATCTGATAGGAGAGGAGAGTGGACTTTAGGTGACAGGGAAGGAGGAGTGGACCCAGGGGGAAGTAATAGCCAGGTGAGAAAAAGTAAAAGGTCAGAGTGAGGAACCACTTTGGATTGTTTCCACATACTAGGCTTCCCAAGGAATAGCATCAGCCCCAGGCATTCTCCAAACGAACAATGGATACTTCATCCAAGGTCTTCCAGTTGTTGTAACTAAGCTGAATGAGAGCTTGGAAAGTTCAGGAAAAAGAGTGTGAATCCTGCAAGTTTACCTTGACGATTCCATGATGGAATATGGTCGAGGAAAGAGAAATGAGCTTTTCTGGTCTTACTTGTCTGTAGAACACTGAAGGGTTCCGTCTAGTTGAAAACAAGGTATGAAGAGTGTTGGATTCAACTGGGCCAACAAAACTGACTGGCTCACCAAGAATCACTGAGTCATAAAGCACAGAAAGAGGCCCATTGGCCCATCAGTTCCATGCTGACCACCAAGTAGGATTTGTTTTGCATCTGGGTTCACACTGGATTTAGAGAATCAGAATAGAGAATAGCAAAGTTGCAGATGTACAAAACATTGGGTATGCCACACATTTTTTTATTACTTAAGGAGATGCAGCTTCGCAGGTTGAGCCAGCATTTAACTACCTCTCCCTAAATGCCTTTCAGAAGATGGTGGTGAACTACCTTCCTGCACCTTGAGTTGTGTATAGAGCAATGGTGCTATTAGGGAGGGAGTTCCCGGATTTTCTCCCAGCAACGGTGAAGAAGTGATCAGTAGGGTGCATGGCCTGGAGGGCAACTTCCAGGTTGTGTTGTTCCCATGTTTTTGCTGTCCAACTAGCAGAGGGTGATCGAGTTGCTGAGTTACCGCTCTACATCACATGGATGCTTCAAATCACTGCTACTCTGGTGGAGGAAAGAGTGAATGGTTGTGGGTTGGATGCCCATCAAGTGAGCTGTCATATCCAACATGGCATCAACCTTCTTGAAAGTTGTTGAAGCTGAACTTCTCCAGTCAAGTCAAGACTGTTCCATCAGGTGCTCAGGCTTCCGGGAGTTAGCAGGTAAACTTCTTGCCATGAGATTCCTAGAACCTGATCTGCTGGTGGCCATATTGTTTATATGGCTACATTAGTTCATTTTCTAGTCAAGATGATGTTGACAGTGGGGGGTTCCGTGATGATCATGTCAGGAAGTAATAGCTGCAGAGGGTGTCATCATTACCTGACACTTGTTTGGCTTGAACATTACTTGTACCTATTAGTCTAGGCCTGGGTGTTGCTCAGGTCTTGCTACACTTGGACACAGACTACTTCATTATCTGAGCAGTCACCAGTGTTGTTGAACATCGTGCACTCATCAGCTTCCGGCTGAAGGAAACTCACAAATGAAGCACTTGGAAAAGGCTGGGCCTAAGACACTACCCTGAGGAGCTCCGGCAGAGATGTCCTATCTGAGATGATCTCCAGCCACCACTCACACCTACTGCGTGCAGTTCTGGTAGCCAAAATACGGGGAGGATAGATAGATAGATAGATAGATAGATAGATAGATAGATAGATAGATAGATAGATAGATAGATAGATAGATACTTTATTCATCCCCATGGGGAAATTCAACTTTTTTTTTTCCAATGTCCCATACACTTGTTGTAGCAAAACTAATTACATACAATACTTAACTCAGTAAAAAATATGATATGCATCTAAATCACTATCTCAAAAAGCATTAATAATAGCTTTTAAAAAGTTCTTAAGTCCTGGCGGTTGAATTGTAAAGCCTAATGGCATTGGGGAGTATTGACCTCTTCATCCTGTCTGAGGAGCATTGCATCGATAGTAACCTGTCGCTGAAACTGCTTCTCTGTCTCTGGATGGTACTATGTAGAGGATGTTCAGAGTTTTCCATAATTGACCATAGCCTACTCAGCGCCCTTCGCTCAGCTACCGATGTTAAACTCTCCAGTACTTTGCCCACAACAGAGCCCGCCTTCCTTACCAGCTTATTAAGACGTGAGGCATCCCTCTTCTTAATGCTTCCTCCCCAACACGCCACCACAAAGAAGAGGGCGCTCTCCACAATTGACCTATAGAACATCTTCAGCATCTCACTACAGACATTGAATGACGCCAACCTTCTAAGGAAGTACAGTCGACTCTGTGCCTTCCTGCACAAGGCATCTGTGTTGGCAGTCCAGTCTAGCTTCTCGTCTAACTGTACTCCCAGATACTTGTAGGCCTTAACCTGCTCCACACATTCTCCATTAATGATCACTGGCTCCATATGAGGCCTAGATCTCCTAAAGTCCACCTTTAGGTAGCGAGAGAGATCATACAGAAAAGATTCACCAGGATGCTATCTGGAATGGAGGACGGTATTTATAAGAAGAGATTGCATAGGCTGGGATGTTCTTACCGGAGCTCAAAGGCTGAGTGGTGACCTTGTAGAAGTTAATATTATAATGAGAGACATGGGTAGGACAGAGAGTGAGAATCTTTTCCCCAAGGCAGGTGCACTCGAACCAGAGGGAACAGGTGAGAGTGGATAAATGTAGATGGGTTAACTTTGCACACAAAGTGTGGTGAATATCTGGAAGAAGCTGCTGGAGAAAGTCAGGGAGGCAAATACGATTTCAATATTTAAAAGGCTTTTGGATGCATACTTGGATAGGAAAGGTATGGAGAGATACAGGCTTACTCCAAGCAAACGGCACTAGTGTAGGTAGGCATCATGATGAGAATGGATGGTGGGTTATAAGGCCCATTTCAGTGCTGTATGTTTCTGTGATTCCCTAATCCTATACTTGAATGACTATAGTGAGTACCTGTGGCCTGTATATAGACAGCCAGTGATGTGGACTCAACAAGTCACTGGTTACTGCAGTTTATAGTCCCTGTCACTTTTTTATGTCGATGCTTAATAGTGTGGAGAGGCAAGACAGAGTGACAGAGTTCAGCTCCTGAAATAAATTTCAAGTACCGGTAGTTCTTTTGTTTTTTTGAAAAATGCCTCTGGTTCATGTTCTGTGTCGAACATGGTGATGTAGAAAGCTGAAAGATGTTATTAACCCTTTGTAGTTATTTGAAATGTTGATTTCTGTATATCAAGTACCTGTTATTTTGAGGTGTTGTTTTTAATTAATTTGAAGGAATATTTCCTGGGCTCCAGGTCTCAGATGCTACCCAAAGTCAGTAAATTTCTGATCACAGATCAATGTTTATAAATTGAGCAAAGAGATGTGTTGCCTATAAATTAATTGATTTGAGTCTGTGTATCAATGCTTAGAAGGAATTTTGAACTGAAAACTGAAGTTAAAAAATTTAATTGCAAACATAAACGAGAAAATCTGCAGATGCTGGAAATTCGAGCAACGCACACAAAATGCTGGAGGAACTCAGCAGGCCAGGCAGCATCTGTGGAAAAGAGTACTGTTGAAGTTTCAGGCCGAGACCTTTCAGCAGGACATGTGCTTGTTTAATTTAAGCCATAAAGGTTGGACTGCTATATTGAATCAGGGACAAGATCTGACCTTAAAGTCAAAATTCAGTTAGAGCGTGTGGTTTTAAATCCACAGTACTTTTAAAAATGGTGTTTTGATTTAGCTACAGGAAAAAATGCTTTTAATTCATGCAGTCAAAATTAGAGAGAGTGATTTTTAAAAAAAACAATCTGCCGGAGGAACTCAGGCAGTTAAGCAGCATCTGTGGGTGGGGAAAGGAATTGTCAACATTCCGGGTGAAAATCCTGCAGGGATTTGGATCCCAAACATCGACAGTTCCTTCCCCCACCCCCACCCACTGAGTTCCTCTAGCAAATTGTTTGCTGCTCCAGCTTCCAGAATCTTGTCTCTCCATCTTGAAGTGATTGGTATTGTTCGATATTAATTTTAATGCTGTTTGGCTTTGTTGCTGCACAGCTGGGTGCTGTTCACCTTCATGTGTCTCTTCCCACTCAGA
Organism: Hemitrygon akajei; assembly: GCF_048418815.1. Classification (NCBI taxonomy): domain Eukaryota; kingdom Metazoa; phylum Chordata; class Chondrichthyes; order Myliobatiformes; family Dasyatidae; genus Hemitrygon; species Hemitrygon akajei. The sequence continues at coordinate 9,599,991 of NC_133153.1, read as the reverse complement.
GGGTTTGCTGGGTATTGAAGATCCATAAATTTGATTGATAAAGGGGATTAAAGACAATGGTCACAGCTCCAAATGCTCCATTTGATGTTGAAGTCAATGCCAAGTGTTTTTGTCATGTGTCACAGGAGCAATGAAAATCTTACTTGCAGCAGGATCATAGCCACGGAGCATAAATTTAAAACATCCACGAGAGAAACATAAAATAGCATCACTTTAGTTTGAATCCTGAAGGTAGTCTTGCTCTCAGTTTTTAAAATCAATAGCAATGTACATGTGGTAAACTATGTGTATACCTATCTGGACATGCCCCTCTGCTGACTGCTCCTGTGGCTCCTCCCACATAACCCTGTATAAAGGTGATGGAGGCACTGCTCCCACCTCAGTCTCCGAGATGCTGTGCTCCGTTTTGCTGCTAATAAAAGCCTATCGTCCGCCTCCCATCTCCGAGAGTTATTGATGGTGCATCAGTACAAGGATTAAATAACAATGATGTCAGAGTTACCCTCCGTTGCTCGAAGTACTGTCACTGTTGACGAGCGTGTGGGGTGGCCCAACCCTTTCTATCGACAGCATTCCCATTCATTCAGCTTGCTTGATTTTAACGCTGCCACTTCGGGTTCTGCTTCGCTGTCGGTGCGACAGGAGAACATCCAGCTCGGGGAATTTCAGACGTTGTCTGCAGCCACCAGGTACAGCAGAGGACTTTGCCCAGCGCAGGCTTGAATGTGTTTAAGGATGTTGGTTGCTTTACAATGTGAAATACAGTATATGGGAGAGAAGGGCCGGAGGTCTAGTGATGATCAATTACTAGCTCCCAAAGGCAGAATGTGACCTCTTGGTGGTCTTTTGTATGGGAAATGGGAACAGACTGTGATGAAGTCTGCCTGTTCAACAACAGGCTTACAGTTAGTTTAGGAAAAAAAGAATTCAATAGGTTTTTAATAGGCACATTTAATGTCAGAGAAATGTATACAATATACATCCTGAAATTCTTTTCCTTCGCAAACATCCACAAAAACAGAGGAGTTCCCCAAAGAATGAATGGCAGTTAAACATTAGAACCCCAAAGCCCCCCCAGCTCCCCAACGCACAAACAGCAGCAAAGCAACGATGCCCCCACCCCCACCAGCAAAAATGCATCGGCACCCCCCCCCCCCACCGAGCACTCAAGCGTGCAGCAAAGCATCAATAAAGACACAGATTTGCAGTACACCAAAGACTACTCGTTCACCCGGTATTCAACATACCACAGGCTCTCTCTCCCCCCAATAAGGAAAAAAGAAGTGTCCCCGTTTCACAGCGAGAGGGGAGACATAACAAACAAATCACTGATTTATGATGTTAAAAGTCTGTCGTGTTGCTTTTTCTGAGCTCTGTGCCCAGAGAGTCTCAGGTCTCCAGAGAACTGCCCACGGCAGCTAACCCACTGCTCTCGATGTTCCGTGTTCTCCCGCGATGCCTCAGTCAGGGGCACCAGCCTAGAATCAGCCCATCTCCAGAGCCACGAAAATCTGAAACCCTGAAGGCACACTAGTCTTCCAGGCTGCGTCCTTGGGATATGAAAAAGCGGCCGGTCGTGAGCCCTTGAGAGCGGGTCCCATTCCCACAAAGAACCAAAGTCAGAGTGGGACTCTAGGTCAGGGTCTTCAAAAGCACCTTGAAAAGGCAAAAAGAGATATCAGAGATGGAAATAGAGCTGTTTCCGAAGATGCAAGCAAAGGAGTTGCCATTTAGAGCCATCTTGATTTTTCTCTGCCCCGTTATAAAGTATACACTGGAACATTTCAGGGACTAATTTACCTGGATATGGTACATTTACAGGTACTAGTTTGACCTTCAAAGTTTAAGCCAGGAAAGGCACAGTTAAGAATTCTTGGAGAAGTTTATGAAAGCAAAATATGGCTTGTATTGCATGGTGTCTGTGGTAGGACACCCGGCTATTGCAGTAGCTCTGCACACAATTGGTCACAAGAGAAACAAGCTGTGGCAATGCATGAAGACCAGGTCTCAAACAGGCACAGTTAATAACAACAGCAGGTCATGAAATTTATAATGTCATGATGCAGCAAGAGAGACAGAGAGGTAACGATTTAAATTGTCAATGCAATGACACCTAGTCCATTGAGAAATCACACTTGAAACAGTCAGGTAGAGCCAAAATCTGCTGGCATAAAAGACAAATCAATTTTGGAAATAAAGATGAATATGAATTTTAGATGTGCAATTGAGGAATGACAGATTAACTGATGAGGACCAATGGACTGATGTTTAAAGGAGCACTGGAAACCCTTTCATGTCTATTTTCTCAATATGTTATTGAGAGGATTTAATTGGAAAAACTGAAGAACTGAGCAAATGACCCGGAGATAAACATCCATTCCATTTTCATTCCTTGAACTAGGAAATGATTAGAGCACAGCTCTCTAGTGGAGCAGCTCACTAAATCTCCCTTACCAGCACTTTTTCTGCAGCCTTGCAAACTTCCCTTCCTCATATATTTATCCGATTCCCCTTGAATGCCACAATGCGACCTGCCTCCACTAATCTGCAGGCAGTGTATTCCAAATTTCAAACAGACAATGTAACAAGCTTTTCTTCTTGTTAATTTTGTTTCCCCTTTATTTTGTGCCTGTGACCTCAGGTAGTCAACACCTCTACCAATGGGACAACTTTCCACTACCCCACTGTCCAGACCCTTTGTACCAAATCTCCCCTCTGCCTTGTCTTCTGCACAGACTTGGATGCCCCAATCTGTCCTTGCAACTATAGTTCCTCATCCAAGGAACCAATCTCATAAATCTCCTCTGGACCCTCCCTAATGCCTTTACATCATTTCCATGAGTGGAACAGAACTGAATAGTTCTCCATTTGAAGCTTTTATACTCTTCTCCATTGACTAAGCCCAGAACTGTGGATGCTTCATTAACCCTACTGTGCCCCTTCCAATGACTTGTGTACACATTCCCAAGTCCCTCTGCTCTAGCACCTCTTTATGAGTAGGGCTCCATATGTCACCAAAGACGCTAGCAAATTTCAGCAGGTGTACCGTGGAGAGCATTCTAACTGGTTGCATCACCTTCTGGCATGGAGGGGCCACCGCACAGGATCGGAAAAAGCTGCAGAGGATTGCAGACTTAGCCGGTTGCATCTGGACACTGGCCGACCCAGCTTCAGGAATGTCTTCAGAAGGCAGTGCCTCAGAAAGGCGCTACCCATTCTCACACAGGACATACCCTCTTCTCATTGCTATCATTAGGAGGAGGTGGTACAGGAGCCCGAAGACACACACTCAATGTCTTAGGAACAGGTTCTTCCCCTCTGCATCAGATATCTGAACGGACAATGAACATTAACTCACATTTTTGCTATCTTTTTGCATTACTTATTAACTTAATCTTTAAATATATTTATATCTTATTGTATCATAGTATTTTTATGTATTGCATTGTAATACTACAGCAAAACAATTAATTTCATGACACAAGCCTCTCAGCAATGAGAGAGAAGGTGAAAACGCTGTTAGTAGATTTTCTTCACCCGGTTTATATTTGCTCAGTTAGAACAGTAGAGATGCTAGGCAATTAGAATGCTCCTCTTGCAGGATGTGGGAAAGCAGGGAGACCTCCAGTGTCCCTGACAACTACAACTGCACCAAGTGCATCCAGCTACAGCTTCTGACAATCCATGTTAAGGAGTTGGAGCTGGAACTGGATGAATTCTGGATCATTCAGCAGGCTGAGGATAGATAGGACATATAGAGAGGTAGCTATACCCAAGGTGCAGGATACAGGAGACTGAGTGACAGTCAGGAAGGGGAAAGAGGTTAAACAGCCAGTGCAGAGTACCCCTGTGGTCATCCCCCTCAACAAAAGCTTTGGATACTGTTGGGGGGGATGACCTAAGGGAGGAAAGACATAGCAATCAGGTCTCTGGCACTGTGTCTATCTCTGTGACTCAGAGGGTAAGGGGGGAGAAGAGGTTAGCTGTGATGATAAGGTGTTTGTTTGTTAGGGGAACAGAAAGGAGGCTCTGTGGACGAGGATGGTTTGTTGCCTCTCGGGAGTCTGGGTCCGGGACATCTCAGATCAAGTCTTCAGCAGTCTTAAATGTGATGGTGAACAGTTAAAGGTCACGGTCAATGTTGGTACCAATGACATAGGAAGAGTGACGAGGTTCTGCACAGGGAGTTAAGTGCTAAGGTAAAGGCAGGACTTCCAAGGTTGTGATTTTAGAATTGCTACCTGTGCCACATGCTAGGAAGGCCAGATATAGAAAAATCACACAGATTAACAGGAGTTGGTGTAGACGGAAGGGCTCCCTTCCAAGGAAGGTGGGATCTGTGTAGATGAGACAGTTGCGCCTGGACTGGAGGGGGACTAATATCCTAGTAGAAAGATTTGTTAGTGCTGCATAGTGGGTTTAAACGAGTTGCAAGAGGGTGGAAAGCAGTACAGAACAGAGGCTGTGGAGACCTCAGACGAAGCCAGGAGCCAATGGTGCGACTAATGTTCTGAGCTGCTTATATTTCAATGCAAGAAGGATCATAGGAAAACAGATGAGCTCAGGGCTTGGATCAACACCTGGAATTATGATATTTTCACATCAGTGAGACTTGGTTGCAGGAGGGGTAGGACTGGCAGCTTAATACTCCGGGGTTCTGTTGTTTTGGATGTGACAGAGTGGAAGAGATTAAAGGACATAGGATGGGATTATTAGTTAGGGAAAATGTTACAGCAGTACTCAGTCAGGACAGACTGGTGAACTCAACAAGTGAGGCTTTATGGGTGGAACTGAGGAACAAGAATAGTATGACCACGTTAATGGGGCTATATTATAGACTACCCAACAGTCCACAGGATTTAGAGGAGCACATTTGTAGAGAGATCGCAGTCTGTTGCAAGAAACATAAGGTTGTGATAGCAGGTGATTTTAGCTTCCCACATGTTGACTGGGACTTCCATACTGTAAAAGGACTAGATGGGATAGAGACAAATGTGTTCAGGAAAGGTCCTTAATCAGTATGTAAAAGTCCCAGTCAGAGAATGTGTGATATATGATCCTCTATTAGTCAATGAGACAGGGCAGGCAACAGAAGTTTGTGCAGGGGAACACTTTGCACCTAATGATCATAATGCCATTAGTTTCAAAGTAAATATGGAAAAAGATAGGTCTGGTACACAGGTTGAGATTCTAAATTGTTGGAAGGCCAATTTTAATGGTATCAGAAAGGATCTGGCAACTGTGGATAGGGACAGGGTGTCTTCTGGCAGGGGTGTACTTGGTAAGTACTTGCCCGAGGGTACCTGCTTGAGATGGTCTCCCTCTCGCTCACTACTGCCCGAGGATACCTGCATGAGATGGTCTCCCTCTCGCTCACTACTGCCCGAGGGTACCTGCTTGAGATGGTCTCCCTCTCGCTCACTACTGCCCGAGGGTACCTGCATGAGATGGTCTCCCTCTCGCTCACTACTGCCCAAGGATACCTGCATGAGATGGTCTCCCTCTCGCTCACTACTGCCCGAGGGTACCTGCTTGAGATGGTCTCCCTCTCGCTCACTACTGCCCGAGGATACCTGCTTGAGATGGTCTCCCTCTCGCTCACTACTGCCCGAGGATACCTGCATGAGATGGTCTCCCTCTCGCTCACTACTGCCCGAGGGTACCTGCATGAGATGGTCTCCCTCTCGCTCACTACTACCTAAGGGTACCTGCATGAGATGGTCTCCCTCTCACTCACTACTGCCCGAGGGTACCTGTATGAGATGGTCTCCCTCTCGCTCACTACTGCCCGAGGATACCTGCATGAGATGGTCTCCCTCTCGCTCACTGCTGCCCGAGGATACCTGTATGAGATGGTCTCCCTCTCGCTCACTGCTGCCCGAGGGTACCTGCATGAGATGGTCTCCCTCTTGCTCACTGCTGCCCGAGGGTACCTGCATGAGATGGTCTCCCTCTCGCTCACTACTGCCCGAGGGTACCTGCATGAGATGGTCTCCCTCTCGCTCACTACTGCCCGAGGGTACCTGTATGAGATGGCCTCCCTCTCGCTCACTACTGCCCGAGGGTACCTGTATGAGATGGTCTCCCTCTCGCTCACTACTGCCCGAGGATACCTGTATGAGATGGTCTCTCGCTCTATACTGCCTGAAGGAAGGTCCTTGCATTGAGTGATCTCTCTTTCCCTCGATGCTGTTGGAGGATGGTGCTGAAGCAAGGCTTAATCAACAGGGTTTCAGGATTGTGGACGCTAATTCACGTTTGGGATGTGTTCTAGTTCCTCGTTGCTCATTTTTTCATTGCTACTTCTGGACGATTTTTGAATCAGGGCAGCCTGTAAATAACAAACTCTGAGCTGAACTGAAATCTGCCTTTTGATTTTGTGTTTTATATTCTCAACTTTCGCTTGTTTTTTTTTGCTGCTGTTTACGCGATTTGTGTATGTTTTTGGCACATGGAGAGGTATTTGATGTCTTCTCTTTAAGCAGGTTCCATGGTTCTTGTTTGTTTTTGTGGCTGTGGTGAAGATGAATCTCAGGGTTATTTACTGCATGTATACTTTGATAATAAATGTATGAGGGGTGATTGATAAGTTCATGGCCTAAGGTAGAAGGAGTCGATTTTAGAAAACCTAGCACATTTATTTTTCAACACAGTCCCCGCCTACATTTACACACTTAGTCCAGCGGTCGTGGAGCATACGGATCTTGGACCTCCAGAAAGTGTCCACAGCAGGGGTGATTGATAAGTTCATGGCCTAAGGTAGAAGGAGATGTTATTAACTTCAAACTTTCTGCATAATCACTTAAAGAGTTGACCTGCATGAGCATGTAACGAGAGCTGTATAACTCATCTCCTTCTAATCTAGGTCACGAACTTATCAATCACCCCTGCTGTGGACACTTTCTGGAGGTCCAAGATCCGTATGCTCCACGACCGCTGGACTAAGTGTGTAAATGTAGGAGGGAACTATGTTGAAAAATAAATGTGCTAGGTTTTCTAAAATTGATTCCTTCTAACTTAGGCCACAAACTTATCAGTCACCCCTCGTACATTGAAATCCTTGAATCATTTGATATGTTAAGAGCAAAAGGATTGCAAGGGACAAAATCGGTCCTCTGGGAGAGCAGGAAGTTAATCCATGTGTGGAGACAAAAGAGATAGAGGAGAGTTTAAATGGATTTTTTGCATCTCTATTTACTCAGGAGACAGACACTAAATCTATAGAAGTCAGCTAAAAGAGCAGGGAGGTCATGGACCCCATACAGATGACAGGGGAGGAGGTATTTGCTGTGTTGCGTACCCCGTAACTGGGTGTCAGACCAGCAAAGATAGAAGTATCCGTTGGAGTCTGGTGGTACCAAAACTAAAGGTGTTTATTAGTAAACTACACAATACAGTATCAAAAATGCAAAGATACATATAAAACAAGTAAGCAGTAATAAACCTAAAAGTGTAGGAATAATAATAAGCAATAATACACAAGCTCTACCGATGTCTAGGGGTAAATGAATTGTCATAGAAGAGTATAAAGTTCAGTTCAGTTCATAAATGCTGAGGTAGTTATGGTTGTTGTGTTGTAATCGTTGGAGAGAGAGAGCGAGCGAGATGTAACAGCTGCAGCAGGCAAACCTTCTATTGCTTTCTGATTCCGTCGTACCGTTGTGGCCATTCAGTTATGACCCCTCCGTCCTTCAGCTAGACCGTTCTTCTGTGGTGGACTCGTCACTCTGGCATGAGTGGACACACACACAAGTCCCCACTGGCCCCGCCGTAACACTGTGAGCTTTATTGACCGATCTCCTGGTTCGGTCTCCGAAGCCCCCACCTTCCTGTTGGTTCCCAATACTCAGTCAGTGTCCACTGGTGTGTCTGAAGGGTGTCTCTCCAGACCTGTCTTTTATCCCTACTAACGGGGTCTCAGCTATCCATCAACTCTGAATGACTGTGTCCATAAAATCAGGCCACTCCTGCTGTCTCCTGAGGAATGTTAATGAGCAAAGTAAAGTCCTTGTAGTGAAAGGTAAATAATCCAGGAAGAGTCAAAATACAATAGATCAACAGTCTCTCTCCCCCTCTTATCTGTAGCAGATGTTCTTGCCTGGGCTTTATCTCTCTCTCTCAGTAGCAGCATAGCAACAGCAATAGTTCATAGTTCTCGGGGGGGGGGCAGAAATGGTTAACTCTGCACCCCATTTTCCATCAGGTCTGTTCATCACTCATAACACCCCCATTCTTCCGGGAATTTTCACCAGGGTGAAAATTAACTAATAAAGCATATTACTGAATTACAGAGTTTAACAAAATACAGAAGTGGTCTTAACTACAAGAATAATACAGATACACTTTCAAATTAACATCTGGATAAACAATCAGCAATTACATTGTCACTCCCCTTTACATGTTGCATTTTAATATCGAATTCCTGTAACAACAGACTCTAACTTAATAACCTCCTATTTTTATTTTTCATGTTAGCCAAGAATACCAAGGGGTTGTGATCGGTATAAACAATTAATGGTCTCTGTGCTGAACAAATGTAGACCTCAAAATGCTGTATCACCAAGATAAGTGCCAACAATTCTTTCTCCACAGTGGAGTAATTTCTCTGATGCACATTGAACTTTCGCGAGAAATATGCCATGGGGTGTCCCACTCCATCCCCTGCTTTCTGCAATAGGACTGCCTCTGCAGCCTCATCACTTGCATCAGTCGCCAGGGAGAAAGGTTTTGAGAGATCAGGTGCTTTTAACACAAGGTGGTGGCACAGTATGGTTTTCAACTTCTCAAAAGCTTCCTGACAAGGACTGCTCCACTCAAATTTTTCATCCTTCTGTAGGAGCTTTGTAAGCGGGAGGGCAATATTCGCAAAGTTCTTACAAAATTTTCGATAGTACCCCACCATGCCCAAAAACCTTCTCAATGCCCTCTTATTTGTTGGGACAGGAACCTCGGAAATAGCCTGAACTTTAGCCTGTACAGGAGCCAACTGCCCCTGTCAATAGACAATAGACAATAGGTGTAGAAGTAGACCATTTGGCCCTTCGAGCCTGCACCGCCATTCTGAGATCATGGCTGATCATCTACTATCAATACCCGGTTCCTGCCTTGTCCCCATATCCCTTGATTCCCCTATCCATAAGATACCTATCTAGCTCCTTCTTGAAAGCATCCAGAGAATTGGCTTCCACTGCCTTCTGAGGCAGTGCATTCCACACCCCCAAAACTCTCTGGGAGAAGAAGTTTTTCCTTAACTCTGTCCTAAATGACCTACCCCTTATTCTTAAACCATGCCCTCTGGTACTGAATTCTCCCAGCATCTGGAACATATTTCCTGCCTCTATCTTGTCCAATCCCTTAATAATCTTATATGTTGCAATCAGATCCCCTCTCAATCTCCTTAATTCCAGCGTGTACAAGCCCAGTCTCTCTAACCTCTCTGCGTAAGACAGTCCGGACATCCCAGGAATTAACCTTGTGAATCTACGCTGCACTTCCTCTACAGCCAGGATGTCCTTCCTTAACCCTGGAGACCAAAACTGTACACAATACTCCAGGTGTGGTCTCACCAGGGCCCTGTACAAATGCAAAAGGATTTCCTTGCTCATGTACTCAATTCCCTTTGTAATAAAGGCCAACATTCCATTAGCCTTCTTCACTGCCTGCTGCACTTGCTCATTCACCTTCAGTGACTGATAAACAAGGACTCCTAGATCTCTTTGTATTTCTCCCTTACCTAACTCTACACCATTCAGATAATAATCTGCCTTCCTGTTCTTACTCCCAAAGTGGATAACCTCACACTTATTCACATTAAACATCATCTGCCAAGTATCTGCCCATTCACCCAGCCTATCCAAGTCACCCTGAATTCTCCTAACATCCTCATCACATGTCACACTGCCACCCAGCTTAGTATCATCAGCAAACTTGCTGATGTTATTCTCAATGCCTTCATCTAAATCGTTGATGTAAATCGTAAACAGCTGTTGTCCCAATACCGAGCCCTGTGGCATCCCACTAGTCACCACCTGCCATTCTGAGAAACACCCATTCACTGTTACCCTTTGCTTTCTATCTGCCAACCAGTTTTCTATCCATGTCAATGCCTTCCCCCCAATGCCATGAGCTCTGATTTTACCCACCAATCTCCTATGTGGGACCTTATCAAATGCCTTCTGAAAATCGAGGTACACTACACCCACTGGATCTCCCTTGTCTAACTTCCTGGTTACATCCTCGAAAAACTCCAGTAGATTAGTCAAGCATGATTTGCCCTTGGTAAATCCATGCTGGCTCAGCCCAATCTTATCACTGCTATCTAGATATGCCACTATTTCATCTTTAATAATGGACTCTAGCATCTTCCCCACTACTGATATTAGGCTGACAGGACGATAGTTCTCTGTTTTCTCCCTCCCTCCTTTCTTAAAAAGTGGGATAACATTAGCCATTCTCCAATCCTCAGGAACTGATCCTGAATCTAAGGAACATTGAAAAATGATTACCAATGCATCCGCAATTTCCAGAGCCACCTCCTTTAGTACCCTAGGATGCAGACCACCTGGACCTAGGGATTTGTTAGCCTTCAGTCCCATCAGTCTACTCATCACCGTTTCCTTCCTAATGTCAATCTGTTTCATTTCCTCTGTTACCCTATGTCCTTGGCCCATCCATACATCTGGGAGATTGCTTGTGTCTTCCCTAGAGAAGACAGATCTAAAGTACTTATTAAATTCTTCTGCCATTTCTCTGTTTCCCATAACAATTTCACCCAATTCATTCTTCAAGGGCCCAACATTGTTCTTAACTATCTTCTTTCTCTTCACATACCTAAAAAAAACTTTTGCTATCCTCCTTTATATTCCTGACTAGCTTGCGTTCGTACCTCATTTTTTCTCCCCGTATTGCCTTTTTAGTTAAGTTCTGTTGATCCTTAAAAAATTCCCAATCATCTGTCTTCCCACTCACCTTAGCTCTGTCATACTTCTTTTCTTTAATGCTATGCAATCTCTGACTTCCTTTGTCAACCACTGAGGCCCCTTTCCCCCTTTGAATCCTTCCTTCTCCGGGGGATGAACTGATTTTGCACCTTGTGCATTATTCCCAAGAATACCTGCCATTGTTGTTCCACTGTCTTTTCTGCTAGGATATCCATCCATTTAACTTTGGCCAGCTCCTCCCTCATGGTTCCATAGTCTCTTTTGTTCAACTGCAACACTGACACCTCCGATCTGCCCTATCCTTCTCAAATTGCAGATAAAAACTTATCATATTATGGTCACTACCTCCTAATGGCTCCTTTACTTCAAGATCGCTTATCAAATCCTGTTCATTACACAAGACTAAATCCAGAATAGCCTTGTCCCAGGTTGGCTCTCGTACAAGCTGTTCCAAGAATGCATCCCGTAGGCACTCTACAAACTCCCTATCCTGGGGTCCAGCACCAACCTGATTCTCCCAGTTCACCTGCATGTTGAAATGCCCCGTAACTACTGCAACATTACTTTTGCCACATGCCAATGTTAACTCCCTATTCAACTTGCACCCAATATCCATGCTACTGTTTGGGGGCCTGTAGACAACACCCATTAGGGTCTTTTTGCCCTTACTGTTCCTCAGTTCTATCCACACAGACTCTACTTCTCCTGATCCTATGTCCCCCCTTGCAAAGGACTGAATCTCATTCCTCACCAACAGGGCTACCCCACCCCCTCTGCCCACATTTCTGTCCCTACGATAGCACGTATACCCTTGTACATTCATTTCCCAGGTCTGATCTCCCTGCAGCCATGTCTCCGTTATCCCAACAACATCATAGTTACCCATTCGCACCTGGGCTTCAAGCTCATCCGCCTTATTTCTGACACTCCATGCATTCAGATATAGAATTTTTAGCCCATTTCTCCTCTCTCTGTTTAAATCGCTGCCTATTGTGCTTAACCCAGCTCCCTGAACTCCCATCGGGCTATACGCCCCTAGAATTTTGTTGTCCTTCCTAAATTTAGTTATTCTTTCTGCACATTTAACTCCATGTTCCATCAGACCATCCCTCTGTACATGTGTCCTACCACAGACCCCAGGTAAGTGATCGTGGCATGGCCAAACTCACATTTTGCGAGGTTCACTGTGAGATGGGCTGCAGACATTCATTTAAACAGTTTCTCCACAGCCTCAAGGTGCTCGTCCCATGTATCACTCCAGACCACCACATCATCAATATAAGCCTTTGTGTTTGTTAACCCTTTAATTACGGCGTCAATCATTCTCTGAAATGTCCCTGGAGCGTTTTTCATTCCAAATGGCAACACATTGTATTCATAGAACCCTGATGGTGTGACAAAGGCTGAAATTTCTCGAGCCCTGTCAGTTAAAGGAACACACCAGTATCCCTTTAGCAGGTCAATCTTAGTGATGTATCTCGCTTTACCCACTTTATCAATACTATCATCCACCCTGGGGATAGGGTAAGCATCTGTTTGTGTGATGGCATTCACCTTTCTGTAATCTGTACAGAACCTTATACTACCATCCGGCTTCGGTACAACCACGCAAGGAGATGCCCATGCAGAGGAAGATTCACAAATAATACCAGCAGCTAGCATGTGCTCAATTTCTTTTTCCACGAGCTTGCTCTTTCCAAATTTCCAAATAGGCTGGGCTGAGGTAACAATAACATCATGCTCTGTTACTTTGCACCTCCTGGGAACATCTGGGCATAAATCTGAATGTCGTTTAATTAGCTGTGTCGGCTGCTGTCTTTGTTCAGGCTCCAAATGACTGACTTTATCAGCAAAGTTGGCCAAAATAATGGAATTCTCTAGTCTGGTGGGCACTATGCTTATCTTTTCAAAATGTTCGGGCCCCTCCTGATCAACCCTTTCTGCCTCATCAGTCTTTGTGACAGCACCGACCACCGTGGGGGTCGTGTCATGATAGCCCTTTAGCATGTTAACGTGAACCAACTGGCTCGGCTTTCGTCTATCAGGAGTTTCGATCACATAATTCAGAGAGTCTATTTTCTTGATCACTTTGTACGGCCCTTGAAATCTCACCTGTAGGGGGTTGGTAACTACAGGGAACAGGACCAAAACCTTTGCGCCCACTTGAAATACTTGCTCTCGGGCTCGTTTATCATATCATTGTTTCATTTTAGTCTGGGAGTCTTTAAGATTTTGCTTTGCAAGCTCACAAACTTTGTGGAGCCTTTCACAGAACTTCAAAACATAGTCAATCACATTGACTTGCACATTCGGACTAGGCCATTTCTCTTTGAGTATGGTTAAGGGTCCTCTGGGCCTGTGACCAAAAACGAGCTCAAATGGACTGAACCCCAGAGATTCCTGAATCGTGTCCCTCACTGCAAATAACAGAAGTGGTAATGCATCATCTCGGTCTCGAGTGTTTTCCTGACAGAAAGTTTTAATCATAGTCTTTAAAGTTGCGTGGAATCTTTCCAACGCTCCTTGAGATTCCGGGTGGTATACAGAGGCTAGAAGTCCCATCCGTGTCAACATTTGCTGAAATGCACGGGACGTGAAGGTACTCCCCTGATCTGACTGTATCTCTCTAGGTAACCCTACCGTGGTGAAAATTTTAATGAGTGCCTTTACCACCGCAGGAGTCCTAATGTTCCCCAGGGACACAGCCTCCGGGAATCGAGTAGCAGCACACATCATGGTCATCACGTACTGCCGCCCGCTCGCAGTTCTAAGCAAAGGACCCACAAAATCCACGATGATTCCAGAAAAAGGCTCCTCAAAGGCGGGTATCGGTCTGAGGGGTGCCTTAGGGATAACCTGGTTTGGCTTTCCTACCACCTGACAAGTATGACACCTTTTACAATAGTCAATAATATTCTTCCTCATATTTGGCCAGTAAAAATCTTTCATAACCCTATCTACTGTCTTCCTTACTCTCAAATGTCCACCTAGGGGTACCTTATGAGCCAGGTTCAAAATTTCATCCCGATAAACCTTCGGAACTACCGCCTGGTGTACCACCGCCCAGTCCTCATCGACTGGCACCGTGGTCGGCCTCCACTTCCTCATTAACACTCCCTCCTTCAGGTAGTATCCCCCGGTTCCTTATCAATCTCTGCTTCAGAAAGAGCTCCTCATCACGACTCTGTTCCTTTATAAAATCCCTCCTTGCTAATGGTAGATCTACCTCCTCTCCTTTACTCTCCTTAACCCCACTATCCTTTTCCTGCTCATCCGGTAACCCCTTTTCGTACAAGGTGGGTAAAAATGTCTCCACTAAATCAACACTGGACTCATTTAAACTGGCTCCTGTCTCAGCCGCCTTTCTAGACATGCTGCGAGTTACTGCGCATGCGGGATAAATCTTGGAATCTATGGGCGGGTCCTCAGCACTTACAGGCTTACTTGTTAATTTCACTGCTGAATACACGTCACCACCTGCCAGATCGTTACCAAGTAGGACGTCCATGCTGTCCATCGGTAGTTTCGACTGCACCCCTATTTCGACTGGTCCAGATACCAGGTCACATTTCAGAAATATCCTGTGCAAAGGTACGGCCTCGGTCCCTTTTCCGATACCTCTTAACACAACCTACCCAGTCTCAGTCTCAGGACCAAAGTCTAACACCTTCCTTAAAATCAATGACTGTCCAGCCCCAGTATCTCTCCAGGTCCGCACTGGAACTAGGGTTTCACCCTCCTTCACAGACACCGTCCTTTCCGAGATAAACTTCTCACACCCCTCTTGTGCTCTATCTAACTTCGCCTTCCTCATCGATCTGTTGACCGGCTCAATGCAACCAGTCGGGATTGCTGTTTTCCCTTTTCCTGTCTCCTTCTTCGGAGCAAAGCACTTAGATGCTATATGACCAGCTTTCCCACAATTATAACACGTAAAGTTGGGAACCTTCCTGCCAGCCTGTTTCTCCCCCTCCTTACCTTTTCCACTAGCTCCCGGCTTATTCTCTCCCTTAGATGGTGGGCTTTCTCTACCGTCCCTACTGCCTCTCTGGTAGCTCTTATTTGAGGAAAACTTTATCTTGTGGGTTAAGGCATACTCGTCTGCTAACTTGGCAGTCGCAGACAGAGTCTCTGTCTCCTTCTCGTCCAAGTACGTCTTCATACCTTCAGGGATACAACCTTTGAACTGCTCAATCAGTATTAACTGTAACAGTTTATCATAATCTCCAACAACCCCTTTTGAGGCGCACCAACACTTACAATACATTTGCATCTCACGGGCAAACTCTAAATACGTGTGGTTCCATGGCTTTCTCAAGTTCCGGAACTTCTGCCGGTACGCCTCTGGCACCAACTCGTAACTCCTCAATACAGCCCTTTTCACTTCATCATAATTCTTGGACTCATCCATGGACAATGCCGAATACGCTTGCTGAGCCTTCCCCCGAAGTACGCTCTGTAACAGAACAGCCCATTTCCCCTTAGGCCAGTTCTGATTCACAGCCACGTTCTCAAAATGGAGGAAGTACTTATCAACATCCTTCTCCTCAAATGGAGGTACCAACTGGATCTCCTGACCAATCTTGAACCCCTCATTTGGGTCTGCTGCCCAGTCTCTTCCCTGCGATGCCTTTAACCTCTCCATTTCCAGCTCATGCTGCCTCTCTTTCTCTCTTTCTCCCTCTGCTTATCAGCTTTTACTCTCTGCCTTTCAGCTTCTTCCTTCTCCCTTTCAGCCTCCTCTCTCCACCTTTCAGCCTCCCCTCTCCGTCTTTCAGCCTCTTCTCTCCACCTTTCAGCCTCCCCTCTCCATCTTTCAGCCTCCATTTCCCTTATCCGGAGCTCATGCTCCCCTTTCTCCTTTTCTTCAGCCAACCTTAATCTTTCCATCTGTAACTGAACCTCACCCTCGGCTGGTTTCCTCTCAGGGAACGGTTCCAATGCCCCCGATGGGAACACACCTTGGGATACATAATACTCAGCTATTGCTCTCTGTATTTCCAACTTTCTCATCACCAGTTTCACCGCCGAGAGATTTAATCGTCTGGCAACACTCACCAATTCCAACTTTCTGGCATCCTCTAATGCCCCCGTAGTTGGTTCTTTTAAAAATTTGTCAATTTCCATCTCTGCTGGTTTCCTGTCTGGTTATCCACACAACCAGATCAGATAAGGGACTTCTATCCTGATTCACTGGCCCCCCAATTTTGTAATCAAATCCCGGACGAGCCCCCAATTTGTCACATACCCTGTAACTGGGTGTCAGACCAGCAAAGATAGAAGTATCCGTTGGAGTCTGGTGGTACCAAAACTAAAGGTGTTTATTAGTAAACTACACAATACAGTATCAAAAATGCAAAGATACATATAAAACAAGTAAGCAGTAATAAACCTGAAAGTGTAGGAATAATAATAAGCAATAATACACAAGCTCTATCGATGTCTCGGGATAAATGAATTGTCATAGAAGAGTATAAAGTTCAGTTCAGTTCATAAATGCTGAGGTAGTTATGGTTGTTGTTTTGTAATCGTTGGAGAGAGAGAGAGCGAGAGATTAGGTAGCTGCAGCAGGCAAACCTTCTGTGGCTTTCTTTAGCCTGTCGTGTCATTGTGGCCATTCAGTTATGACCCCTCCATCCTTCAGCTAGACCGTTCTTCTGTGGTGGACTCGTCACTCTGGCATGAGTGGACACACACACAAGTCCCCACCAGCCCTGCTGTAACACTGTGAGCTTTACTGATCGATCTCCTGATTTGGTCTCCGATGCCCCCACCTTTCTGTGGGTTCACAACACTCAGTCAGTGTCCACTGGTGTGTCTGAAGGGTGTCTCTCCAGACCTGTCTTTTATCCCTACTAACGGGGTCTCAGCTATCCATCAACTCTGAATAACTGTGTCCATCAAATCAGGCCACTCCTGCTGTCTCCTGAGGAATGTTAACGAGCAAAGTAAAGTCCTTGTAGTGGAAGGTAAATAATCCAGCAAGAGTCAAAGTACAATAAGTCAACAGTCTCTCTCTCCCTCTTATCTGCGGCAGATGTCCTTGCCTGGGCTTCATCTCTCTCTCTCAGTAGCAGCATAGCAACAACAATAGTTCATAGTTCTCGGGAGTGGGTGGAAATGGTTAACTCTGCGCCCCATTTTCCATCAGGACTGTTCATCACTCATAACAGCTGTCTTGTGGGAAATTTGTGTGGATAAATCCCCAGGGCCTGACAAGGTGTTTCCTTGGAGTCTGGGGGAGGCAAGAGCAGAAATTGCAGTGTCCCTAGCAGAGGTAATTAAATCATCCTTAGCAACAGGTGAGGTACTGGCGGATTGGAGAATTGCTAGGGTAATGTTGTTCTGCTGGTTAAGAAAGTCTCTAAAAATAAATCAGAAAATTATAGGTGGTGAGACTGACATCAGTAGTGAAATGCAGTGAAGGGAATCCAAGGGGCTGGATATATAAGTATTTGGATAGATGTGAACTCATTAGTGATATTCAGCATGGCTTTCTGCATAGTTGGTCATGTTTAACCAGTCTTATAGAGTTTCTTTGAGGAAGTTACCAGGGAAGTTGATGAAGGCAAGGCAGTGGATGATACCTACATGGACTTCAGCAAGATGTTTGACAAGATCCCATGTGGGAGGTTGGTCAGGAAGCTTCAGTCGCTTGGCGTTCAAGGTGTAGTTGTAATTGGATTAGACATTGGCATGTGAGAGAAGCCAGAGACTAGTATCTGACTGGAGGCCTGTGACTAGTGGAGTGCCACAGGGTTCTGTGATGGGTCATCTATACCAATGATCTGGATGATAATATAGTTAACTGGATCAGCAAATTTGCAGATGACACCAAGACTGGGGGTGTAGTGGACAGTGAGGAAGACTATCAGGGATATGGACCAGATGGAAAAATTGGCTGAAAAATGGCAGATGGAATTTAATGCAACGTGTTGCACTTTGGTAGGACTAACCAGGTTATGTCTTACACAGTGAACGTTAGGGCACTGAGAAGATCCGTGAATACAGGTCTATAATTCATTGAAAGTGGCAGCGCAGGTAGATAGGGTTGTAAAGAGAGCTTATAGCATGCTGGGCTTCAGAAATCAAAGTATTGCGTACAGGAGATGGGATGTTCCGTTGAAGTTGTGTAAGAGCTGGTGAGGCCTCATTTAGAGTATTGTGTGCAACCTTGGTCTTCTACCTACAGGAAAAATGTAAATAAGGTTGAATGAGTACAGAGAAAATTTACAAGCATGTTGCCGGGACTGGAGGACCCGAGTTAAAAAGAAAGATTGAATAGGTTAGGACCTTATTCCCCGGAATGTAGAAGATTGAGGGGAGATTTGATAGAGGTATACAAAATTATGAGGGGTATAGATAGGGTTAATGCAAGCAGGCTTTTCCACTGAGGTTGGGTGGGACTACAACCAGAGGTTAAGGGTTAAGAGTCAAAGGTGAAAAGTTTAAGGGGAGTTAAAGTTTGAGGGGAAACTTCTTCACTCAGAGGGTCGTGAGAGTGTGGAACAAGCAGCCAGCACAAGTGGTGCACATGAGTTTAATTTCAACATTTATGAGGAGTTTCGATAGGTACACGGACAGTAGGGCTATAGAAGGCTGTGGTCTGGGTACAGGTTGATGGAACTAGGCAGTTTAAATGATTTGGCACAGACTAGATGGGCTGAAGGGCCTGTTTCTGTGCTGTACTTTTCCATGACTCTGACTCCATAACATACCGAATGTCAATGATATTAATCCTGATTCCGATTCAGAATCTGATTCTAATCGTCCCATTTCATTCTTCCCATAAAAGTATCACCTCCCATTTCTCTGCATTAAACTTTTTCTGCCATTTGTCTAGCCATTCCACATGCTATTCGTATCCTTTTGTAATCTACAGTGTCTCTATCCTCCTCTCAATTCACGTTACAGTCCAGTTCTGTGTTGTCTGTAAATCTGGAAATTGTGGCTTGCTTTCCTAAGTCTATATGGCTAGCATCTAATTCTAAGAACTAAGATGGAGCCATTAACAGCTCTTATGGGAATTATCAAACATTCCAGTTTAGGATTACTACGGCTGAAGTCTACAATTACAGCCATTGTTTTATGATGTTTAAAAATATCTACCGATACTCAAAATCAACAAACCTTGGATGGTATACGTGTACTGAGTGCAGTCCTCCTTTAAGAAAATGGAAGTGGGGAGGTTGCGTCAGTCTACAGGTACATTTGAAATGCAGAGGCGTTAGACTTACACTCTCGACTATCCTGCTGGCGAATGTACAGTCTCTAGAAAATAAAATTGAAGACATCAGAGCTAGTCTGCAATACTAGAGGGATATTACAAACTGCTGTGTTCTTTGCTTCATGGAAACGTGGCTATCCCCCGCCAATTTGGACGCAGTGCTGTAGCTCAATGGCTTCCCCATTCTCCGTAAATGGTGGAGCTCAGTCTTTTAAAAGCGGAGGGGGTGGATTATGCTTTATAATTAACTCATTGTGGTACACAAAGGCAGCGGTTCTCTCTCAGTCCTGCTCACTGAACCTGGAACATCTAGTGGTCAAGTGTTATCTATTTTATCTGCCAAAGTAATTTTCTGCCATCAACATGGAAGCAGTGCATGTTCCACCTCAGGCCAATGTTAGGCAGGGACTGTGTGAGCTGAGCAACATACTCAGCAGACAGAAAACTGCACACCCTAACGCTTTTCCTATCATTGCAGAAGATTTCAACCAGGCCAGCTTGAAGATGTCTCTGAATATCTATCATCAATGTAAAGAAGCCGACACATTTAACCACCATGAAGAATGCTGACCGTGCCACCCCAGTCCCACATTTTAGAATGTCCAATCACCTCGCTGTACTTCTACTCCTGGTATATAGGTAGAGACTTAAAGGATTTTGTCAATAAACCATGCGTGGGTTATTTTATGTGCTTAACAAAAGTCAGTGCCCTTTACTTCCATACGTACAAACCTATAACAATCGCCTCACACTGGCATCACCACATCAGACACCGTCTCTTAAAATGAACACTACAACTCAATGACTGTGTTAGTGAATTATGTAGAACAGTATTTTTTTAAAAATTTTTAAATTAGTTTTTCAAAACATTTTACAAAATTAAAAACCCCAAATCCCAATGAGGAGCATTAATACAGAGCAAGGTTAAGCATACAATATCAATATGCTACAGAGGAAGAGAATTTAACAAAAAAGCACCTAAATTAAAGACAAGTGAGCTTAGTGTCCTCCCCAAACCCCACAACACAAGAAAAAAAAAACAACAATTCCAGACCAACCACCACACAATATAGAGAGTATAAGTCCGGACAATCAAACTCCCAGACTGTGAATACACTTAGCAACAGAGGATAATAATGCCTACTACCAGAAAAGAAAGGGAGCTGAAAGCAAGGGACCGAAGGGAAAAAAAAACCCTAGTCAAGAGGAAGGTTATGAAAGTAGTCGATAAAAGGCCCCCAGATCTTATGGAACTTTAAATCCGAATTGAGAACTGAATAATGAACGAATATGAGTTTCTTGGAGGAAAGCAATGTCAGCTTTGAGTTGTTTAATATGTGAGAATACCTTCCTCCTTTTAACAGGGTGGTTCAGTCCCTTTACATTCCAGCTCACAAATAAAACAGTTTCTATTATGAACAATATGTGTCACCTGTCAACCATTACATTAGCCTACAGACTAAAGAATGCAGAACCAGTGGAGAGCACCAGGAAGGTGTGGTCAAGGGAGGCAGAGGAGCACTTGGAGGACTCTTTCAGTTAGTGGATTGGACAATGTTCAGGAATTCATCTTCAAGTCTGAAAGAACATGCCACAGTTGTCATCGACTTCATGAAGACCTGTGCGGTTGAGTGTGTGCCTTCGAGAACATACCAGACACATCCAAACCAAAAGTCATGGATGAACCAGGAGATTCATCGTCTGCTTAGGGCTAGACCTGTGGCATCCGTGCTCAGTGATCCAGAACTATACAAGAAGTTCAGCTACGCCCTATGGACAGCTATTTTAGGGTCATTTAAATCATTCCGATTGAGGTTAGAGATGGAATTGGATGCAAGTCAGCTCTGGCAGAATTGGCAGGCCACTACTTCCCACAAAGCAAAACCAAACATCATGAATGTCTGTGATGCTTCACTTCCCGATGTGCTCAACACCTTTTATGCACAATTTGAAAGGGAGAATAAAACTACACTGATGTAAATCCCTGCAGTATCTGGAGACCCTGTGGTCTCTGTCTCGAAGGCCAATATCAGTACATCTTTCAAGATGGTGAACCCTCACAAGCCATCGGGACCAAGGAGATCATTGTGGACTTCAGGCATGCTCGGAGCCACACTCACGTCCCCATCTACATCAATGGAGCTGTAGTGGAGCATGTATCAAGCTTCAAATTCCTTGGTGTCCACATTTCCGAGGATCTCACCTGGTCCCTGAACTCTTCCATCCTGATCAAAAAGATGCAACAGCGCCTTTATTTCCTGCGGAGCATCAAGAAAGATCACCTCTGTCCCAGGATACTGATGGACTTTTACCGCTGTACCATTGAGAGCATACTCACCAACTGCATCTCAGTGTGGTATGGCAATTGTCCTGTTTCGGAGCACAAAGCACTCCAGCGTGTGGTGAAAACTGCCCAGCGGATTATCGGCACCCAATTGCCCACCATTGAGAACATCTACCATAAACGCTGCCTGGGCAGGATGAAAGGCATTATCAAGGATGCATCTCACCCTAACCATGGACTTTTTACTCTCCTCCCATCCAGTAGGCGCTACAGGAGCCTCCATTCCCGCACCAGCAGACACAGGAAGAGCTTCTTCCCTGAGGCTGTGACCCTGCTGAACCTCACATCATAGCGCTAAGCAGTATTGCACCCATATTGGACTGTCTCAGTACGTTTATATTTGTATTCTGTAGCACTTACTTCTTATTCACAGTTATTTTGTAAATAACACTATTCTTTGCATTTCTGGTTCGATGCTAACTGCATTTCATTGGCTTTGTATCTGTACTCGGCACAACGACAATAAAGTTAAAAATCTAATTTAATGGTGTACCTGGTAAGGCTCTGAAAACCTGTGGCAACCAGCTGGCGGGAGTATTCAAGGACATCTTCAATCTCTCACGACTGAATTCGAAGGTTCCCACCTCCTTAGCCCACTGTTCTACTCTCTCCACACACATTATCGTGTGGAAAGGCACAGCTCAATTACTACCTATGAATTTGCTGAGGACACAACTACTGTTGGCAGAATTTCAGAAGGCGATGAGGAGGCGCACAGGAGTGAGACAGATCAGCTGGTGGAGTGGTGTCACAACAACAACCTTGCACTCAGTGTCAGAAAGAATAAGGAATTGATTGTGGACTTCAGGAAGGGGAAGTTGAGGGAATACACACCAGTCCTTATTGAGGGATCAGAATTGGAAAGGGTGAGCAGTTTCAAGTGTCTGGAAGTCAACATCTCTGAGTATCTATTCTGGACTCAGAATGCAGACCATGAAGTCTGCATTCCGGTTCACGGTCTGGTCCGTGGACTCCAGACTCCGGGTCTTCTGGCGTTCTCTTGTCTCATTTGGGCTTAATTGTAGGCACCTGATTCTCCTCTTGGGGCCGGGAATATAAGTGGCCCTGGGTCGAGGCTGGTTGCTGGTTTGTCTTGTCAGTATCCTGTCCTTGTCTCTGTGGGGTTTGTCTCAGCAGTATCATGTTTTTGCCTCTGTGTTGGTTTGTCCTGTCGGTATCCTGTCCTTGCCTCTGTGGGGTAAGCCAGGCCGTCATTGCTGTTACCCAGAGGCTGGACTGTTCCCTTCCTTCCCTCCAAACCCCTGCCCTGCGACCTGTGCCTGGGGCCCTGCCCTGCCTTGCCTTGCCTCTGCCTGGAGCCTCACCTTGTTCAGAACTGTCTGTGTCCATGCCTTTGCTAGGTAGGTCTGGCTGTTTGCCGCTACCTAGCGTTGAGAACTCTCTTGTTGTGTTCAGTGTTCTGTGTAATGAGTCCTGGCCCTATGTCCTGTATCCAAGTAGGTGTCCTGGCTCGGTGTTCGATGTTCCTGTCTCTCCCTTGACTCTGTGTTCTGCGTTCCTGTTCTCCCTTGACCAGAGCTCTGTGTTCCCTTGTCCTGTCCAGGAGTCTCACGTCCAGCCCTGTGCCTCTCCTCATCCTGTAGCCATATCTTGTCTTTGCCTGGTTCTGGAGTCAGAGCCCGAGTCAAGACCCAGGTTCTGGGTCCTTGTCCAGTCTCTGGCTCGGAGTCCAAGCCCAGGCTCCTAGTTCCCTGTTCCATGTCCTGGTTCCGCTATCCTCGTCAAGTCCTAGCCCAGGCCCGAATCCTTTGTCATGTCCTGCATCCTTTCTTCCTCACTTCCCTTGCTTCCTTCTCATGCCTAGTCCTGGTCCTGGTAGTTCAGTGTCTGTGTTTTGTATTTGGGTCCGCTCCCTTCACCCCCCATTATGATAGGTGATGCCTTAAAAAAGAGGCATCCTTCACTCAGGAACCTTATCACACAGGATATGCCCTCTTCCTATTGCTGCCATCAAGGAGGAGGTAGAGGAGCCTGAAGACACAGTGAACATTTCAGGAACAGTTTCTTCTCCTCTACCGCTGGATTTCTGAATGGACAAGTAACCCATGAACACTACCTCAGAATTGTTCCCTTCTCTTCTTGCACTACCTATTTAATTTAATTTTCTTTATATATATATTTACTATAAATTATAGATTTTATTTTGCATTGCAATGTGCTGCTGCAGAACATCAAGTTTCATGACATTAAACCTGATTCTGATAGTATTCACATGGAACAAGAATTAGATCTACTTTCATCCCTGGGGAACACTATTCACCTCCCTGCTGTCAGAAAAACAAATATTCACCATGACCCTTTCCTTCTGCTACTTAACGGATTTCATATCCATACTATCAACACCTTGTTAATGCCATGTGCTTCATTGTTGATGACAGGTTATTACCTTGCACACTTTAGTGATCAGCCTGGTTCTCATAAAACTTGTCATACACAGTCTTCCTTTGCCGTACAACGTTTTCTCTTTTACATGTGTATATTCACATTAATATCTACTTTTCTATTGACATACAGGCACCACACCTTCCGGAAATAAATGTATACCATATCAACGACATTACCTGTATCGACCCATGACCTCATTAAAAAATTCAATCAGCTGGTTTGAACATGATTTCTCCTTAACAAATCTATGCTGCCTTGCTTTAGTAGTACACTTACCTATTGGTGACCATCAAACCTGTCCCGAATAGGTTTTTTCACCACAAAGGCTTCCTAAGCCACTTTTGTAATCAGCCTGGTTCTCACTGGTATTTACAACCCAGAACTTGGCATCAACAGCTTTTCTTTGTCTTGCATCTCTTTTCTTTTATATCTGCATTTTCTATTCAATATTTAATTTTCTTTGTCATTCCGAGAGCTCTAGTCATTCTTCCTCATGAGCAAGGAAGTTCCTCAACAGTACCTGAACCATGTCCTTCTGAAAGGCAGCCCACTATTCTGGTACAGTTTTGACTGTCAACTTTGGTTACAATTTATTGACTCTCATCCTACTGACACTGGCCTTCTGCCAAATAATTACTTTTACTTTGGATTGTCTCTTCAGTTCCATAGCTAATTTAGACCTTACGATGTTATGATTACTGTCTCAAAAAGGTTCCCCATCTGTTATGATGGAACTATATAGGAAACACTAAGAGATAATCAAAATTTTCATTTAATATGGCACAGATTAATCAGAGACAATCATGATGGATTTGCTAAATGAAGGTTATGTCCAATTGATTGAATTGCTTGAGGACGTAGAAAGGATGGGTGAGGATCATATGCTTGACATCGTCTGTCCTTGATACAGTTTAACAATGTTTTTTATGAGTTGCTGCTCAATTGCCCGGCCAACCAAATGGAAGTCCATAGAACTGAAGGAGGGAGGAGGGTAAAAACTAAGATTCAGAAGTAACTAAGTTGTAGGAAGCAAAGGGACTGAATAGCTGACAGTTTTGTGACTGGAGCGCTATTCCTAATGGCTTTCCACAGGGCTCCCTACTCTAATCCCTTGCTTTGTGTAAAATATTTTTTAGACCTAAATGTGTAGAACATGCTAAAGAAGTTTGCATCTAATTAAAAAATTTGCCATGTGGTTGTTAATGGAGAAAGATTTAGACTGCAGGAGGGTGCAGATGGCCTGATCAATTGCACAGAAAAATAATGCAGAATTTAATCTAGACAAGTAGGAGATAATGTATCGGGGGAAGTGCAACATGGCAAGGGAAATACTGGGCAAAAAAGATTCTGCGGATGCTGGAAATATTGAGCAATACACACAAAATTCTGGTGGAACTCAGCCCATCAGACAGCATCTATGGAGGGAAATAGACAGTCAAATGTTTTGGGCCATGACACTTCTTCAGGACTGGGAATAATAAATGGGAAGATATTGTTGAGCTGGTAAAATGGGATGGGAAATGGCAGGTTGAGTCCGAACTTGATAATTGCCAGATGATGCATTTTCAGAGGATGAAAAAGAGTAGGACATAGACAATGAATGGTAGAATCCAAGGGGGTATTGAGGTATTGAGGAAAGGAGGGACGTCAGTATACAAGTCCAGGGGTCCCTGAAGATGGCAGCACAAGGAGATACAAACAGAGAAGAATGCCTATGGGATTCTTCACTTAGTCAGTGCATTGTACAGAGAGGTTAGAATCATCGAATTGTACAGGACATCTGAAGCCCTTTGAACCATCATCTCCATGCTAACCTGTTTGCCCATCACATTCATCTGCAACCCTTCCGTGCCTTGCACACAAAACTCTACGTATAGTTTAACCAGTGATTTGTAAAGTTGCAAAATAACATCCAATGTCTTAACCAAGGAAGATAAGCATACCATGTGCTCTTTTCATCTTGCCATCTGTCATTGGTGCCACTTTCACAATTAACCCCCAAGGACCCTCAGTTTTATAACATTCTGTAATGTCCGACCATTGAGCAGATCAAGTTATTGTACAAGCTTCTAAAATATTTGGTAAGCCACAGCAGGAAAACTCTGTACAGTTCTTGTTGCCACACTATAGGAAAGAAGTACAGTAATTGCATTGGAAAGGGTGCGGAAGAGTTTCGCCAAAATGTTGCCTGGGATGGAGCATTTTATTTAAGACTGGGAACATTAAGTTTGTTTTCCTTAGGGTAGAGGAGCCTTGCAGGGGGACATGAGAGACGTTTACAAAATTATGTGTGGCCTAGAAAGAATAGATATGATGGAACTTTTTCCAAGATAGACATACGTAAAATTAGAATTCATAGATTTTGAATCAGTGATAAAAGGATTAGAGGGATGTGAGGAAGTACTTTTTCACCCAGAACATGGTTGGAATCTGGAAGGTACTGCCTGAGTGGATGATGGTGAAAGGTAAGAATTGTCTAAATGAGCATATTAGTTGCTAAACCACATGGAGGCTACAGACAAATGCTGGTAAATGGGATTAGTATAACTAGGTACCTGATGGTCACCATGGATCTGAAGGGCCTGTTTCTGGTCTTCAAGGACATCTTCAATGAGCAGTGCCTTAGTGCCTAGCCCTTAGTAGAAGGTGGCATCCATTATTAAGGACCCCCATCACCCAGGACATGCACTCTTCTCATTGTTACCATCAGGAAGGAGATACAGAAGTCTGAAGGCACAGTTTCTTCCCCTCTGCTATCAGATTTCTAAATGGACATTGAACCCGTGAACACTACCTCACTACTTTGTTATTTGTTTTTGCACTACTTATTTTAACTTATCTATTTAATAAACATGAATATACTTGAATCAGCCTTTCCTCTGTACTTATTTATCATGTATTGCATTCTACTGCTGCCGTAAATTTAACAAATTTCATGACATATGCTGGTGGTAGTAAAGTTGATTCTGATTCTGGTGGGATGGATGACTCTGAGATTCAATAGAGTCCTGGCCCACTAATGTCTGAATTATAAATTTTTCATCACTGTGTCCAAAGACCTTCTGGGCTTACCACTCTTTTTCATTGCCTGTGACTCCAAGGCCCATGGATAATGCCACTTTCCTCCATTTCTAACATCCCCTGCAAACCAGAGTTGACTTATCATTGGTGCATCGTCGCTCAAAGATCTGAAATTTCACACAGCCAAACTTCTTTCCGGCATTCTTTTGCTGCTTCCTATATGACATCGTGAAATCTCCTGTCACTCCTGGTCACTATCCCTGATGTCACCTTTGTAATGTCATCACCGTCAATCTTTCTCTGATTATGATGATGCAAAATGCCGTGGGAGTTAAAATGATGCTAAAGTGAGACATCAATGCAAGATGCTTCACATTCCTTTTATTACATTTCTTTGAGTAATGAAGCTAAGTTTACCCTGAGTGTTCGGGTAACAGGATATTGAAGCGAAATACTTGTGCAAGGGAATCCATTATACTCTTTTATAAATGTAATTCATTCACATTGTTCTTGTATTTCATTGGTTAACCCTACTTAGAGGCTCCAGAGCAAAGCTAGGATGGATTGATTTATTTCTGTATCATGCCTTTACTAAAATGGAAACAGTGTGCTTTCAATTGATTAGTTCTTAAATCTTCTGCTGCCCCTGGGAAATTTTGTAGTCCTGCACTGACGGATTCAGAAAAAAAACATTGCTGTACTGCTTTGGTGAAGTTGGGTTACTGCTTGCTGTAATAAACCAGTTAATTCCACTCCCACAATGTCTATAAAAAAAACGATGAGCAATTAACAGCCACAGAATAAGCTCCAAATATACTTTGAGCACCATAACAGTGATGACATTGCTGAATTAAGTGACTGAATTCATTAGATCATTGCTCATATTTGTAAATCCTACAATGAAGACTCTTCACTGACATCACACTGCGCATTTTAAAATCATATTAAACCAAATAGTTATAATTAAATGATAAATCAAATGTTATTCACATTGTTGAACTTCTGCAACTATTACAGCAATCTTAATCTTGGTTCCTATTTTATCCATAATAGAAATTAAATCAGTAAATTGTTTTACATTGCACCAAGGTAGAGTGGGAAAAACTCATTTTGCATGCTGCCAATACAGAGCATTTATAATATCTGTTTACTGAGTTAGCATAACAGGAAAGCAATAATGGAATGCAGAATACAGCGTTACGGTTACAGAGACAGTGCTTCGCAGGCAGACGATAGGGTGAAGGTCATGAAGAGGTAGACCGTCGTTCACATTATGATGTGGTTCTGCTTTCTGGTCACTCCTCCTTCTGTTGCTATTTTGGGCAATTTGGAATCGGGGTGGTCTGCAGGTAATGGACACTGAGCTGAACTGAAGTTGCCTGGACTCTTTAGATTTTATGTTTTATATTCTGTGCTTTTCACTCGGGTTTTTTTTGTACGTGGGGTGGGTTGATGTTTCTCTTTGAATGGGTTCCATTGTCTTCTTTGTTTTGTGGCTGTCTGTGGGGAAGACAAATCTCAGGGTTGTATACTGCATTGTCACCAGGTTCAGATATGGCCCAAGAGCGGAGCCAGGGACATTGAAGCGGGTCGATAGTTCACAGACTTTAATGCAAACTGAGTTAGAGGGAAATGAAAACAATGAACGCTAGGCCAAACAGGGCCGTTAACTAAAACTCTCAAATGGAAAACAAAGCCTACACTGCGGCTGAAAGGAATAACTCAATATAAAATTAATACCACTAGTCTTCAGAGTCAGTTGACTCGACAATCCAATTGCTCAAGCAAGCCCGAATGCAACCAGGCAGCGAAGCATTGCTGTGCTGTGTTTAAGTCTTGTTATGGATTCAGCAACAATAAATATATGAATGAGTCAGGGGTTTTTATAACAAATAACACGTTTATTAAATACTGAAAGACAAACCCCCAAAAGTAAACAAACCACTCACGTGACCGGAAATCAGCTGCTGTGCGGCAGCTTAAACAGTTCTTAAAGCGATGTTGCAAAAATAGTTCTTCAAAGTAGTATTGCAAAAGTTCAAAATGCTTACAGTCCATTTAAGGGAGAGACTTTTTAAGACGATTTAAATTCTCTTTCACATCGTCTTGCTGCGATTCCCAGTCGAACTACTTTTCCCATGAAGAATTTACGAAGATGGAAAATGAAACGGCTTAAAGGCACTGACCTTTCCTTTACAAAACTGTTCCCAATCCTTTCTGCTGTTCACAGGGATTAACATGGGGACAGTCAACGAATTCCTTCCGAATGTGGATCAAACAAGGTCGAACCTGCTTCACCGTCGAAATTGACTTTCCTCGATCTTTTAACTCCGGAACTCCGATCTTCACTCTCCACTGATTCTCAACTAGCAGTATTATAAAGAAACTGCTGGCAATTACCTTTTAAACTTTAGGCATTAGATAAAACTTCATCTTTCAACTAAACTGTGTCATCACATTAAATCACGCAGTGGCATGAAGTCAACTTGGCAAATCCAGCCACCAACTGCCCCTCCTCACAGGGAGGGGTCCTCCTTTTATACCCTGTAAAAAAAAACTGTCCCATGACCTCTACTGGCGGGAAAATGACATCACTCCACCATCACAAGACCATTACCTCAAGTCCAGTATAACTTCAACACCACTCACGTGACAAGCACACCACTGTCACGTGTCACGGGTACGTAACAGTCTCGACAAATACTACGACAAAATGAATGAAGTTAAATACTATCGCAATGAAATAATAACTAGCTGAAATGTGCATATTCACGAGTGCAATTGTCGTATCTGCTGTGCTGCCGAACCTGTGGTTGCGACACCTCATATTTATTTTGATAGTAAATATACTTCGAAGCTTTAGAATGTGAGGTCATGAGACCACTTCGTTGTACAACAGGTCCTTTCAATAGTCTTATAACGGCGGGATAGAAGCTGTGCTTGAACTGGTAGTGATGTCTCTAGGCTTCTGTATGATAATGGAAAAGATGTTATTTAATGCCACTGCTAATTGCCTTGGAGGATTAGTGGTGAGCTGTCAGAACTGGTACCACCTGAGTCCTTCTCCACAATTATCCGCAATGTGAGTCAGCAGCCTTCCACTTGTTATGTTGCCTCTGGGATGTTAGGTCGAGCCAAGTCACACAATGACAGAGAGATGTGTGATTAGTTCATGCTTCTATGTTTAGTGTCATCCTCAGGTGTGTAAGTATTGCTTAGAATGACAATTTAATTTAGAATATGATTTATTAAGTGTGGTTAAGTTGATGCTAGACTTATGATCACTTGAGGAAGGAAAGAGGAGCTGTGGTAGTGAGGGTTTGCTTCCACGTCCGACATGTGGTTTACTGGTAATTCAACATCTATTATCTGAACGGTGGCTGATTAGGAAAAGGGGAGGTGCCACGAGACCTGGGTGTCGTTGTACACCAGTCATTGAAGGTGGGCATGCAGGTACAGCAGGCGGTGAAAAAGGCAAATGGTATGTTGGCATTCATAGCAAAAGGATTTGAGTACAGGAGCAGGGAGGTTCTACTGCAGTTGTTAAGGCCTTGGTGAGACCGCACCTAGAATATTGTGTGCAGTTTTGGTCCCCTAATCTGAGGAAATACATTCTTGCCATAGAGGGAGTACAAAGAAGGTTCACCAGATTGATTCCTGGGATGGCAGGACTTCCATATGAAGAAAGACTGGATCGACTAGGCTTATATTCACTGGAATTTAGAAGATTGAGGGGGGATCTTATTGAAACGCATAAAATTCTAAAGGGATTGGACAGGCTAGATGCAGGAAGATTATTTCCGATGTTGGGGAAGTCCAGAACGAGGGGTCACAGTTTAAGGATAAAGGGGAAGCCTTTTTGGGCTGAGATGAGGAAAAACTTCTTCACACAGAGAGTGGTGAAACTGTGGAATTCTCTGCCACAGGAAACAGTTGAGGCCGGTTCATTGGCTATATTTAAGAGGAAGTTAGATATGGCCCTTGTGGCTAAAGGGATCAGGGATATAATTTGGTCTACCTCTTATCATAGCTGCGCCTTCAGCCGCACAAATAATGTATTTGCTCCTGGTGAGTTTCGGGTCACCGGTAACCCAGGATATTGATGGAATAATATTTGGTGACGGCAATTCCATGCCACAAATTGAACCTCATCGGTTACCAATAAAAGCAGTGAGTCCTACGGATCTGATTAAATAGTGCAGCGGGGGTGGGTTGTTGGGGAAGAGGCGAGAAAGTAGCAGAACTTACCTTCCTGCAGTCAAAGCTAGGCTAACCACAAGCAGGAGATGACAGTTGGGCTCATATAATGTCATCATTGCACAATTGCCTCCCCTAGGTGCCACAAGCCATCCAACCGACCCATTTGTGACTTGCAAATCAAATTGAAAGCAAAGAATAAGAAGCAAATCCATGGCCTTTGCCTCTTAGAGGTGGAAGAGACAGAGCCGACAAGAACGGTAAGGTTTAGTAAATGAGTCTGAAAGTTGGATCCTTGAGTTTGAACAAGTATGCAAACATAAGCTCAGATGCAAGTTTGGTAGGATGTAAAAGTGTCTATGCTACTACTACAACAAAATGTTGACTGTTTATTGCCATCCATAGAGGCTGAGCTCTTCCAGAATGTTATGTGTATCAGTCTAGATTCCCAGCATCTGCAGTACCTCTTGTCAATGAACTAGCCTATACAGATCAACATCTGGCCATTAGGGAAAGGTGAGGAATGACAGATCAGTGTTCATGGTGACAGGATTTCAGACAGAATGAGGGACGGGAGGATGCAATACCAGGTGCTACGTCCTCAGAATAAGAAGTGAATTGTTTAGGACAGAGAGAGGAGGAAATGTCTTCATCTGGAGAGCAGTGAGCTTCAGGAGATTCCGGCCCAGGACAGCTGTGTACGCATCCACGTCAGGGATCGATAGAGTTTTAGAAATTAAGAAAACCAAGCGAGACCAGTTGCTACAGGAAAATGGCGCTGAAGTACGAAATGAGTCAGGACCTTATTTGTAGGAGGAGCAGACATGAGGGGCTGAAGAGCCTGCTCATGATCCCATTTCAATTGCCGTTCACCGGACTGGTTTCCCCAGATGCCCACTGACCTGTTTCACCACACTTGGGCTCATGCTTTCTCTCACCTCAGCCCTGGTCCACGTTCGGACCCAGGCCGTGGTGAGGTGTGCAGTTGAGAGGTCCAGGTGACACCGCATCTTGGCAGGAGAATGGGATGTTGATAAATAAGCAGTGTTAGATCACAGTCTCTGTGGCAGTTTCTGCTATTGTCTGAGCACTTAGAGTAGAACGGCAAGATTAGATTGGTTCTGCTTCTGTAAACAAGACAAACATGGGCAATTTTCCAAATAGTTCAGTGTTGTAACTGTGCTGGAATAGCTTAGCTAGAATATCACTATCACAGCTGGGAAATCGTCTGATCCCACAGGCTCTGCCATTTCCAGTACTCACAGGTTTCTTCATAAGACACCAAATGTGCTGAACTGGCTTGAGACCAGCTCCTGCGATGGGTGCTGGGGGGGAGGGGGCGGTGAGTGTGGAATCATGGAAAAATATCACCAACTCTACACTTCTGCCTGAATATGGTCGTGTGTTTAGGATGGCGGTGAACACTGAGGCCTTTGGTGTACCATTCGATGAGCTTGACAATAAGCTTGTAGACGTTTGATCACCTGTCGAGGTGAAATCCTCTGAGCGCAGTTGTTGCTGTTTCTCTCTGGGAGTGCTCGCATTTATATAGGCCCCCATCCACTCGCCTCAGTCCTGACTGGCTACCCCTTCATTTGATCTCTGAATTCTATTGGCTCGCATTCCTTTGGCTCTTAGGAATTGGTAAATGGCATCTACTTCAATGTTTGTTTATGAAATTATCAGAAGAGAACCAAGCTTCTAAAAATTCTCATGCCTGCCCTGTGCTTGCCTGAACCAGAGCCTCCGCGGTGACACAGTTAAAGTAATGTCCTTCTTGGCCTTCATATACCGAAATCAGCGAATGTGGATCGTGTCTCCATACTGCCACTCTGTGCTCCTGTAAACGAGTTGAGAGTTTTTGTCCTGTCTCACTAACGTAGTTCTTGTTGCAGTCTCCACAGGTGATCTGGTGCACCACATTGCTTTTGTCAGTTGTCTTTACTGGTACCTTGGTTCTTGAGACAAGCTTCCTTAAAGTCACCATTGGTTTGTGAGGTTCGAGCAGTCGAGCTGTCATTTCTGATATATTCTTATTGTGTTCGCAATAACCTTTAGCCTTGCCTCTCGCTCTCATGTTCTGGACTCCACTATCATTAAAGATGAAGATGTTCTTGAAGCCCGTTCCATTAGCTGTTCAATCTATCACTCAAGACTAGGTGTGGTAGGAGCAACACACACAAAATGCTGGAGGAACCCAGCATGTCAGGCAGCATCTGTGGAAACGAATAAGCAGTCAACGTTTTGGGCTGAGATGTGGTAGGAGTGATCTGATCTATTGGTTCTGAGCTTGATCTGCAGTATTTGCTACCTGGGATGCCAGTAGTCCTGTGTTATAGCTTCCCCATATTGTTGCAATTGAAGCCTTGGATTTCAATGCCAGGAGTGTTACCTGAGAGAGGATATTGGCACCACTTTGTTTATCCTTGCAGTGATTTTGAACTTTGTGCTCTGGTGATGTCTTCCCAGTGGCTTGAGTAATTGGTTTTGGGAGATGTCCAGATAAGGGACTACAGTTAGTCAGTTTTGTACCATGTCCATGGTCTTGATCTTCTAATACCATTTTGTTCAATTGACTACAGACTGTGCTGGCACATTGAAGGTATTGGTTAATATCATCATTAAAATTTGCTTTCACTGAGAGATACCTCCCAAGGGATAGGAAATTGTCCACTTTTCCTAGAATCTCATTGGGGTAGAAGTTGCTGGAGTTGGTCTCAGGTATATTGAGTGTAAGTCCCACCCTTTCAAATGCTTTGTTGAAGTAGCTGACAATGGTTGGAGGTCAAGTCAAATTCATTGTCATGTGTACAAGTACGGTGAGAAATTGGTGCAATGGAAAATTGTTTGCATCATTATCACAGGCAGGTAGTTCAGACACACACAAAACGTAATTTATATGCAACTTATTCAAGAGAGTGAGGAAACAGACTGTTCAAAAATCAGTCTCTGAGTGTCATCTGTAGCTGCAGCTCTATGCTGAAGTTTGGGTGACCTTTGTTCTGGAGTGTGGTCACTGTAAGTTTAACAGTTCCCCAAAGGTACTGAAATACCTACAGAAATGGGATGGAAGCAATCATCCTTGATTTGAAAGAGTGTTGATCAGAAGAGGAAAAATGTGGACTGGGTGAAGATGAGGAAACAATGGGAACATAAAGAAATTAAAATGAGTTTCTGTGGCTTGCCACAGGATGCTGTTTTATTAGGTAACACACTATGCAGGGAATTAATGGCTACACATGATGAAATTTCCAGACTCCCACTGGACTGGTTAGACTTTCATTGTTATTAAGAAACGTATAGCTTTATCTGCAGATAATTTCTCTCCTTGATTACTGGCTTTTCACTGCAGTAAAGTTTCACTAGGCAGAGAGCTCATAAATGTATCTCTTTATGATGAGGACATCTTAATCCCTGTCTGCCCAAGTTGTTGAATAGCTGTGAGTAAATATTTCTGTTTGGGCTCTCTGCTCTGATTTTCACAGCTACACACACACACAAACCTGGAGAAACTCAGAAGATCAGGCAGCATCTATGGTGGGAAATGAACTGTCAACATTTAAGGCCAAGACCCTTCATCCACTTATCTTTTTTGGAAGACTTGCATCACCTATGGTGGGAAATGAACAGTCAATGTTTTAGACCGAGACCTTTCATCCACTTGTGCTTTCTGGAAGGGAGTGTGGGTGTCTCTCTCTAAAACTGACATCATCAGGATCAGTCATATGCACGAGTGAGACCAGCACACTGTGTGATTGGCTGGTGAGAGAAGTCATCACCTTTGCCGGGAGCTCTGTGAGGGCACTGAGGCTGTTACTCCTGAGTGAATCTGATGCTGCATTAGACATTCCAGCTCCATGTTGTAGTTTACTCAT
Organism: Hemitrygon akajei; assembly: GCF_048418815.1. NCBI lineage: Eukaryota > Metazoa > Chordata > Chondrichthyes > Myliobatiformes > Dasyatidae > Hemitrygon > Hemitrygon akajei. The sequence continues at coordinate 9,564,981 of NC_133153.1, read as the reverse complement.
ACAAAGTGATGCTGGATGGACACACTTTGTTGGCCGTTCAGGTGACTGTCTGAGAGCTTCAAGGCTGTCAACATTGGTGAATTGCCATGAATTAGCAGCAGTCGATAAACATTAGAGGCTCAGGGAGAAAACAGACCTCTGCTGCAAGACATTATTTGGAAAACTTCATCTGCTCCTCAGCTCGGAGGCCAGGAAAGATCCACCAACTATCTAGAGATGTCTGCTATAGACAGAGCATCTTGAGAACTGACAGAAGCAAGCACAGCTTTACTTTCAGGCCAGCAGTCCACCGGCACAGTACACTGTGAGAAAGGCAATGAGGTTTGGCTGCATAGGGATATTGGTCTTAACAGGAGAAAATCTGCTGTGGAAAATCAAAGCAACACACACAAAGTGCTGGAGGGACTCAGCAGGCCAGGCAGCATCTATGGAAAAGGGTAAACAGCCCTTCATCAGTACGGGAAAAGAGATGAAGTCAGAGTAAGAAGGTGGGGGGGGGAGGGGAGGAGGAAGCACAAGGTGGTAGGTGATAGGTGAAACTGGGAGAGGGGGACGGGTGAAGTAAAGAATTGGGAAGTTGATTGGTTAAAGAGATGAAGGGCTGGAGAAGTGGGAATCTGACTGTAGAGGGTAGAAGGCCATGGAAGAAAGGGAAAGGGGGAGGAGCACCAGAGGGAGGTGATGGGCAGGCAAGGGGATAAGATGACAGAAGGAAATGTGAATGGGGGAAAGGTGAAGAGGGTGCAATTACTGGAACTGTTCAAGAAATCAATATTCATGCCATCAGGTTGGAGGCTACCCAGACAGAATATAAGTTGTTGCTCCTCCAGCCTGACTATGGCCTCATCGCAACAGTAGAGGAGGCCGTGGACTAACGTGTCAGAATAGGAAATGGAAGTAGAATTGGAATGGGTGATCACTGGGAGGTCCCGCTTTTTCTGGCAGACGGAGTGTAGGTGCTCGGCAAAGCGGTCTGTGTTGGGTCTCACCAATATACAGGCGGCCACACCGGGAGCACTGGATACAGTATATGACCCCAACAGACTCACAGGTGAAGTGTTACCTCACCTGGAAGGACTGTTTGGAGCCCTGCATGGTAGTGAGGGAGGAGGTGTTGGGGCAGGTGTGACACCTGTTCCACTTGCAAGGAGGGGAGATCGGTGGGGAGGGACGAAAGGAAAAGGGAGTCGCGTAGGGACAGCATTTTGGGATTTTCAGTCTGGAATTTCTACACGGCACAGTGTGTCATAGTTAGGCTCTCATTTTCACCTCATCTCTCAGCCAGAACCAAATAACAGATTACGTGATTACTTTCCCATGTCTATTTATTGGGCCGTTGGTACATATAAATCGGCTGCTTTATTTTACACATTACAATAAGGCTAGATATGCTAAATTGGCTCCAGAGTTGTTCGTGAAAGCATCATAGAAATAGAAGTCTTTCTTTCATCAACAGGATTAAAGAAATTCCCTGCATATCTCACTGATAAATTGTAAGCTCAATATTCGCTGTTGGAAATGACCTGAAGTTTAGAATCCACAGTCAAGGGTAGTGTTCGGCAATTTAATAGGTGCTTGCAAATGGCACAGAACTACAGATTAATGCTCCCATTCTAGCAGACCACACACTGATTCATGAGCTACACCACCTTCACCAACTAGACTGACAGTCCATCTGTAATTACTACTTGTAAGCAATCTTTGTGAAACATTGTCTCATCATTCAAAGGCGAGATTAGCTTGAAACTTCAGGATTTAACTGGGTTTGCTGCAGTTTAATAAACAGCAAGATGGATGCAACAACACAGGAAATCTTTTAATTGTCAGACGTCCATAAAGGCAAAGTATAGGCCCTGATTGTCCAGACCAAGATTCACAGAGAAGGCAGTGGGGTAGATGGGGCAACAGCAGACGGCGGTAAAATCACCCTTTGATTGCTTGCTCTATCAAGGATATGGGAACTAAAATTGGAAACATTTACACGTTTTTTCATCTGCAAATCACAGAATCCCTGAATGGTTATGGAACAGATTAAAGATTAGTTTTATTTGTCACGTGTACAATGAAACATCAGAACACACAGTGACATGCATCGTTTGCATCAAAACAAATCAGCTCGGATTGTGCTGCACGACACTTCCAGCACCAACATAGTATGCCCACCACCCACTAACCCTAGCTGTATGCCCTCGGATTGTGGGAATGAGCTGAAGGACCCAGAGGAGATGCACACGGTCATGGGGAGAATATACAAACTCCAACAGACAACTCCTGATTGCCGGTGGTGTAAAGCAATGCCCTAACCACTACGCTACCGTGCCACCATTCAGCCCATTGAGTCTGTGCAGGTGCAATGCCCTCTCTCCTTGCCCTTGCCTTCATTCCATGTAACCTGGCTTTTGACAATGGAAACAGTTTCTTTCTACCTTTGCAATTTTGATACCTCCATTAGATCTCATCACAACCTCCTCTGTAACAAAGGCAATATAGAGTTGGACAGCAGGGAGAAAAGAACCATCAACTCATTGATTCCAAAAGAACAATCAAAGATCTTTTACACCAGGTTGGTGCTATTTTGTGGAGAAGTTTCTCTGCTCTGAAATGGGTATACAGTCGATTCCAGTTAACTGGATCATCGTTTAATCAGGGCAACTGCTTATTTGGGACAATTCTTAAAGAACAAAAACTAATTGAAAAAGTATCTGGGATTCCCTTCATTTATTTGGGACACTATGTCACTTAATTGGACCAGGAGCATGAAACAAGTTCACAACTGCAGCAAGTTAGGAACTACAAATAATTTGAAGGCTTTGGCAATCACCTTGAATGTTACAATGAAAATGAGGAATTCGAGGATGAAGTTGTCAAACACATTGTATGAAGGCAGTCCATTTTCTGTGCCAGGTGTCTGTGCTGATATGTTCACAGTCAATCAAACAAACACTTCAGCAAACTCTGTGGATGAATTCCTCCATGAATAACTACTAGGAACTACAGTTTTATAGCCAGTATCAGTCGTGAAGTAAGGTTTCACCTTGTAGTAGTTTTATCATACTGTAGTAGTTTGTTAGAGTTCTAATTTATTGTGTATTTCATTTAAGTACGTAATTTATTACTCAGTTAAAAGGTAGTTTCTATTTTTTATACATTTTTAACTATTTTCATGAAACTTTGACTAATTGGGGCAGCCACTTAATTGGGCCAAAATGTACTAATCCCAATGCATCCCAACTAACTGGAATCCACTGTCTTGTCTCTGCCGGACTTGATCCAGCAAAATATTGAATGCAGCAAGAGAAAGTTCAACACCTCTGCAATGTTTCTCTCCTTGAAAGTCATCCAAGTGTAGATCTTCGATTGGCCACGCAACAAGCAATTTCACATTAACGTGCAGGAGCTTCTGGGCAGCAAAAACCCAGAGTCCCAGTTTCAGTGCAGCCCAGGTGACCACTGGCGCTATTTCAGCAAATTGATCTCTACAGATTGACCTTCCTCAGACCAGTAAGAAAACACATCGGTTGCTTACCATCCGTGCAAACTATAACGAGCAGTGATTTCTGGAGATCAAGAATACTGAAGATGTTGGAAAATTAAACAAAAAAACCCAAAAAAATGCTGCAAAATCCTAGCAGGTCTGGCAGCATCAATGGAAAGAGAAGCAGAGTTGGTGTTTCAGGCCAAAGTCTTTCCATCAAAGGTGGGTGACTTAGATCAGAATCAGGTTTACTATCACTGGCAAGTGTCGTGAAATGTGTTAACTTAGCAGCAGCAGTTCAAAGCAATACCTGATAAATATGGAAAAATATCAATAACAGTAAGTGTATATATATATATTAAATAGTTAGATTAAAAATAGTGCAAAATAGAAATAATATATAAAAGAAAGTGAGGTAGTGTTCACAGGTTCAATGTCCATTTAGGAATCAGATGGCAGAGGGGAAGAAGCTGTTCCTGAATCACTGAGTGTGTGCCTTCAGGCTTCTGTACCTCCATAACAATGAGAAGAGGGCATGTCCTCAGTGATGGGAATTCTTAATAATGGACGCTGCCTTTCTGAGGCACCGCTCCTTGAAGATGTCTTGGATACTACAGAAGCTACTACCCAAGATGGCGCTGACTAATTTTACAACTTTCTGTAGCTTCTTTCAGTCATGTGCAGTAGCCCCCACCCCCATACCAGACAGTGATGCAGCCTGTCATGGTACACCTAGATAAGTTTTCAAGTGTTTTATATGACAAACCAAACCTCTTCAAACTCCAAATGAAATATAGCTGCTGTCTTGCCTTCTTTATAGCTGTATCGTTATGTTGGGACCAGGTTAGGTCCTTAGAGACCTTGACCCCAAGGAACTTCTGATCCCTCTGTGATAATTGGTTCAAGTTCCATTGTCTTACCCTTCCTGAAGTCCACAATCAGCTCTTTTGTCTTACTGACACTGAGTGCAATTGTTGCTGCGACACCACTCCACTAGCTGGCATATCCTGCTCCTGTGTGTTACCTCTCTTCCCCATGGTTGCATCATCAGCAAATCTATAAAGGAATTTGAGTTATACCTAGCCACACAGTCATGGGTACAGAGGGAGTAGAGCAGTGGGCTAAACACACACCCCTGTGGTGCGAACATCAGCGAGGAGGAGGTAACTTCACCTACCCGTGCAGATTGTGGTCTTCCAGTTACAAAGTAGAGGATCCAATTGCAGAGGGAGGTACAGAGGCCCAGGTTCTGTAGCTTATCGACCAGGACCGAGGGAATGTTGGTGTTAGATGTTGAGCTGTTGACAATGAACAGCATTCTGGCAGGGGTGAGTGGTAATAGAGACCAAGTTAACATTCTGGTCAATGACCTTGTTTCGCACTCACCAGGATGCTGCCTGGATTAAGGACAAACCTGAAGTTGGACAAACCTGGGTTCTTTTCCCTGGAGCAGCAGAGGCTGCGAGGAGACCTGAAAGAGGCAGAGATAGATTAGACAGCCATTACCCTTTTCTCAGGATGGGAGTGTGAGCGAGGGTGTGGTGAGAGAGGCTAAGTTCAGGGAGGAGATGTTCAGGGCAGGTTTATTTTTACACAGAGAGTTGTGGGTGCCTGGAATGCCTGTGCAGGGAATATGCTGGAATGGGCATTATGTAGGCAGAAGGGATTGGTTTAGTTAGGCGTTTAATCAATACTTTCATTAATTCAGCACAACCACAGGAGCCTGAAGACCAATGCTCAATGTCTTAGCCACAGCTTCTTCTTCTCTGCCGTCAGATATCTGTACAGCCCATGGGCACTACTGTACCGTTCCTCCTTTGCACTATTTATGTATTTATTTGCTTTTGTTTTTATTGCAACCTGATAATTTTTAATATCCTACACTGTACCTCTGCCACAAAACAGAAGTCGTTATCAATGGTCAGTGATAATAAACCTGACTCTGACGACACTGCGGACTGAAGGACTTGTTCCTGTGAGTTACTGTTCTATGCTCCTCTCCTCGGTTGAAGGAATCGTTGCCTTTTGAATGATGCTCCTCTGCATGAAGCCCATAGAGACCGTGGGCCTGTAGGCCACCCTGTCACCGTCGGTCATGTTCCTTAGCTCCTGAGGGGCCCCACACTTTAGTAATCATGGACCATTCAATGTGCAGAAAGGAGCTGAACATGCTGAAGGAAACAACAGAGTGACAAAGGCTACAGGGGTCAATGGCTGACATTGTATTGACTACTACAGGAACAGCCCTGACTCCACCTCAGGACGCTCTTCAGCTGAACTGTGGACAGGTTACTGGTTGCGGACATGCTTTCTTGGAAAAGCAGAGTAGCCAAAGATGCAATGCTCATCATCCTGTGAGGAAGATGGTCACAGATTGTTTCACATACACATTTGTCTTTCATAGACTGAGGATCAAACCCCCTCACGTGCTTTTCAGGAAATGAATAGTGAATGTCAGTCATTGGGGTGCTGAAGAACTGCTGGTGAATCAAGTTGAAGTCACAGTCATAGAATCACATTACACCACAGCACAGAAATAGGCCCTTCGACCTATCCAGTCAGTATCAAGCTATTTTTCTTCATAGTCCTGTAGGCCCACACCTGGACTATACCCCTCCCATCCATGCACTTATCCAAATTTCTCCTAAATGTTGAAATCGGACCCGCATCTAGCACTTCCCCAGAAGCTCGTTTTACACACTCACCAGCCTCTGAGTGAAGAAGTTCCCCTTTACCCTTCACTCACTGACACAGTTCTAGTCTCACCCAACCTTGGTGGGATAAGCCTACTGGCATTTACCCTATCTATATCCCTCATGATCTTGTATACCTCTATCAGATCTCTCTTTATTTTCCTCGCTCTAGGGAAAAAAGTCTTAACCTATTCAGTCTTGCCCTATAGCTCATGTCCTCAAGTCATGACAACATCCTTGCAAAGTTTCTCTGTCCTTTTTCAATCTTATTGTTATCTTTCCTGTAGGTAGGTGACCAGAACTACACACAATACTCCAAATTAGGCCTCACCGTCTTATACAACTTCAACAGCCTAACTCCCGTACTCAATACCACCCTTTCTGCCTGTGACACTACCTTCAAGCAATTATGGACCTGTATTCCCAGTTCTACTGCACTCCACGGTGCCCTACCATTCACTGTGCAAGTCCTACCCTCATGTGTCCTCCCAAAGTGCAGCATCTTACACTAGTCTGCATTAAATTCCATCTGTCAGCTTTCAGCCCATTTTTCCAGCTTGTCCAGATCCTGCTGCAAGTTTTGTTAGCCTTCGTCGCTGTCCTCTATGCCCCAGTCTTGGTGTCATCACAAATTTACTGATCCAAATTGCTACATTATCATCCAGCTTGTTGATAGATGATGGATCCAGCACCAATCCCTGAAGCACAGCACTAGTCATGGGCCTTCAGTTAGAGAAGCAGCCACCTACCACCACTCTCTGTCTTCTCCTGCAAAGCCAATAATGGATCTAACTTAATGCCTCATCCTGAATGCCATGTCAATGATCGCTAAGCATTGCAAGACCATGGATTCAAAAACTAGGTAATGATAGAGATGTAGAAGGTTATAAGGCTAGGAGGAAGGAGTTTAAGAATGAAATTAGGAGAGCCAGAAGAGGCCATGAGAAGGCCTTGGAGGACAGGATTAAGGAAAACCCCAAAGCATTCTGCAAGTATGTGAAGAGCAAGAGGATAAGACGTGGGAGAATAGGACCTATCAAGTGTGACAATGGAAAAGTGTGTATGGAGCTGGAGGAGACAGCAGAGGTACTTAATGAATACTTTGCTTCAGTATTCACTACGGAAAAGGATCTTGGCGATAGTAGGGATGACTTACAGCTGACTGAAAAGCTTGAGCATGTAGATATTAAGGAAGGGCATCACATATGATAAGTCACCAGGACAGGATGGAATGTACCCCAGGCTGCAGTGGGAGGCGAGGGAGGAGATTGCTGAGCCTCTGGTGATGATCTTTGCATCATCAATGGGGACAGGAGAGGTTCTGGAGGATTGGAGGGTTGTGGATGTTGTTCCCTTATTCAAGAAAGGGAGTAGAGATAGCCCAGGAAATTATAAACCAGTGAGTCTTACCTCAATGGTTGGTAAGTTGATGGAGAAGACCCTGAGAGGCAGGATTTATGTACATTTGGAGAGGCATAATATGATTAGGAATAGTCGGTATGACTTTGTCAAAGGCAGGTTGTGGCTTACGAGCCTGATTGAATTTTTTGAGGATGTGACTAAACACATTGATGAAGGAAGAGCAGTAGATGTAGTGTATATGGATTTCAGCAAGGCATTTGATAAGGTACCCCATGCAAGGCTAATCGAGAAAATAAGGAGGCATGGGATCCAAGGGGACATTGTTTTGTGGATCCAGAACTGGCTTGCCCACAGAAGGCAAAGAGTGGTTGCAGACGGGTGATACTCTGCATGGAGGTTGGTCACCAGTGGTGTGCCTCAGGGATCTGTTCTGGGACCCCTACTCTTCATGATTTTTATAAATGACCTGGATGAGGAAGTGGAGGGATGGGTTAGTAAATTTGCTGATGACACAATGGTTGGGGGTGTTGTGGATAGTGTGGAGGGCTGTTAGAGGTTACAGCGGGACATTGGTAGGATGCAAAACTGGGCTGAGAAGTGGCAGATGGACTTCAACCCAGAGGTGGTTCATTTTGGTAGGTCAAATATGATGGCAGGATATAGTATTAATGGTAAAACTCTTGGCAGTGTGGAGGATCCGAGGGATCTTGGGGTCCGAGTCCATAGGACACCCAAAGCAGCTGTGCAAGTTGACTCTGTGGTTAAGAAGGTATACGGTGCATTGGCCTTCATCAATCATGGGATTGAGTTTAGGAGTCGAGAGGTAAAGTTGCAGCTATATAGGGCCTTGATCAGACCCCACTTGGAGTACTGTGCTCAGTTCTGGTTGCCTCACTACTGGAAGGATGTGGAAACCATAGAAAGGGTGCAGGGGAGATTTACAAGGATGTTGCCTGGATTGGGGGGGGGGGGCATGCCTTATGAGAATAAGTTGAGTGAACTTGGCCTTTTCTCCTTGAAGCGACAGAGGATGAGAGGTGACCTGGTAGATGTGTATAAGATGATGAGAGGCATTAATTGTGTGGATAGTCAGAGGCTTTTTCCCAGGGCTGAAATGGCTAGCATGAGAGGGCACAGGTTTAAGGTGCTTGGAAGTAGGTACAGAGGAGATATCGTTTTTTACGCAGAGAGTGGTGAGTTCATCGAATGGGCTGCCGGCAGTGGTGGTGAAGGCAGATGTGATAGGGTCTTTCAGGAGACTCCTGGATAGGTACATGGAGCTTAGAAAAATAGAGGGCTATGGGTAACCCTTGGTCATTTCTAAGGGGAGGACATGTTCGGCACGGCTTTGTGGGGTGAAGGACCTGTAGGTTTTCTACATTTCTTTGTTTCTAAATAAAACCACAGTGAATCCAAACTCTGCAGCCACCTGTGCAGCAGATAATCTGAAACATGATCTTTAGAGAGTTAATACTCTAAAAATGTGAGACTGTATCAGGCACATTTCCTGTCAATTTTTTATTGCCAATTATTCTGTAGCAGAAATGAATGAAGGGCTATGGAAAAAGTCCATCTTAATGGATTTACTTCTACACCTTCTAATGGTAATATTTGATGATGTGGGGAGACAGACCTGGTCTGTGATGACAAGTCACCTCCAGTTTCTCATTTCAAGTAGGCAGCCTTTGGGTAGTATATTCATTGCAGCCTGGTGTGGAAATACCAATGCCTTTGAACAGAAAATACCACAAAAGGTAGTGGATTTGGCCCAGTACATCACAGGTAAAGCCCTCCCAACCACTGAGCACATCTACATGAAATGTTGTCAGAGGAAAGAAATATCCACCTTCAGAGATCCCCACCGCCTAGGTCATGCTCTCTTCTCACTGCTGCCTTAAGGTAGAAGGTACAGGAGCCTCAGGACTTGCACCACGAGGTTCAAGACCAGTTATTACCCCTCAGCCCTCAGGCTCTTGAACAAAACTACACTCATTTGCCCCACCATTGAAATGTTCCTACAACCAATGATCTCATTTTAAAGACTCTTTATCTCATTTTCTCGTGTTCTCATTATTTGTTGCTATTTATTTATATTTGCATTTGCACAGTCTTGTCTTCTGCACTCTGGCTGACCCAGGTACTTAGATTTGATAAGTATGCCCACAAGAAAATGCATCTTAGGGTTGTGTATGGTGACATACATGTACTTTGATAATGAAATTTGCTTTGAACTTTGAAAAAGATAAAGTTACTGAAGCAAAAGGTACCTTGGCAAACACAAGATATGATTTGTTTGCATTTCATCAGGTTAATGTTACCATCAGTAGCCCTGTCCAAGTCTCACAAGTGGTAACTTTAATACTAATTTCACTTCATAAATGCAAAGCCTTTTGTCCATCAAATTTATCAGTCTCCCATCAGATGCTGTTATTAACTGTAGGGAATGCAGACATTGCTCAGTTAAATGGCTATGCAGCTGTCTCCTCTGGTGAAAACTGGCTGTATTCAAGCAATGACTGTAAAGATTCCTTATGTTGTTATTGGTAATTACATAGCTGTGAAAATTGCCACTGCTTGCACTTCTAACAAAGCAGGTGCCCACAAGGCTCCTTAAAGAATATTAATAGCAAAAATCTGCAGATGTCAGGAATCTAAAATATAAAACAAAAATTGCTGGTGATATTCAGCAGGTCTGGTGGCAATTGTGGTTAATGGTTAGGGATGATAACCTTTCATCAGAATAGGGAGGTGAGAAAACAAACATATTTTAAATTGCTGAAAGGCTTGAGAGATAGAGAGGAAATGGAATGTTTATTAGAGGTTGGAGGCAAGATTGTTCGATGCCATCTGAGGGAACGTGATAAATCAGAGCTGATCTTTCCTGAGCTACTGAGAGAGGGAGATCACTGAGGCTGTAGAGAATGTATCAGTTGCTGGAAATATTCGGCAGCATCTGTAGAGATAGAATAACAAGTTACACGTGGAGAAGCTTACGTCAGAACAAGTTAGCTTTTCCATAAAAAGAAAAAGCTGGTTATCTGAAATCATTCATTTCAATACTGAATATCAAGGACTACACCATGGCTAGGCAAATGAGTGGTTCCATTCCTTGAGCTTACAATGTTTTTTTAAAAAAGTACTTAAATAGTTGTAAGGTACTGTTAAGCATCCTAGGGCTATGAAAGGCAAGATAGAAATTCAGATTTGTTCCTGAAGTGACAGTCTCACCTCATCATTAGAAGTCCCAATGACAGTCTTCAATTTCCAACGTGCAGTACATTAATGCTTGGACTGCACTTTTGAACGAGTGCTGTTCTGTGAAATGCTGGTGGTGAACCAAGGTAGGAGTCCTGCTCTTTATACCAGGTACCAATGGCAGATCAATCACCCTGGAGACTGGTAGAACTCTCAGGGAAATTAACCAACTTTGTCACTGGGTTGGGACATTAGTCGAAAATCCAACTGGCCTCACCAGCAATGATTATCCATAGGCATTAACTGTGGGTATTCCAGGATATCAGTGGTGAATATCTCAGGCACTAACGGGGAACAGAAACAGCTCACACACACAAAGTGCTGGAAGAACTCCGGCTGGTCAGGCAGCATCTATAGAGGGAACCTTTCAAGCCGAGACCCGAGTTCCTGCAGCATTTTGTGTGTGTGTTGCTCAAGGTTTTCAGCATCTGCAGAATCCTTTGTGCCTAAAGGGAACAGAACATCTCCTAGTAAAACTGATATAATTTCGACCTTAAGCAGGTCAGAAAGCATCTATGGAGAAGCAGAGTGAGAATTTTTCATTAGAACAGACGTCTGGTGTCTGAGTCAATGCTACTTTGAAAGTCACCAAATCAAGCAAAAGCAGACTATAAAATCCCCCCTGAAGCAGACAAATGTAATGCTGTGTCTATTTAGACTCGTTACCTTCCTCAAAATCTATTGCAAGGAGCTAAGAAAAATACCAAGGAACAGAAAAATACTGGTTCCTTGGAGTTACATTGTCAAAGCAGCTGACATGGACCACCAACACCTCGATGCTTGTAGAAAAAAAGGCACAACAAAGACTCTTCTTCCTCAGAAAGCTGAAACAGGCCAAACTCCCACAAAAGCCATTGCTTAACTTCTACAGAAGCACAATTGAAACCACCCTGACCAACAGCGCCACAGTGTGGTATGCCAGCTGCACAGCCGCTGAGCGACAAGACCTGCATCGTGTGGTGAAGGTGGCCCAGCGAATTGTCAGAATGGAGCTCCCAGGACTAGACACCATCTATTCCAGCAGACTCAGGAGGAAAGCAGTCAGCATAACCAGAGACACCACACACCCCGGCCACTCCCTGTCTGACCCGCTTCCGTCCAGCAAAGGTTCAGGACACTAAAAACCAGAACAAATAGACTGAGGAACAGCTTCTACCCCAGAGCTGTGGCCTCCATCACACCACTCCCACAGAACAATGACTGAAACTGTGAGCACACACAAGGACTCAAATACTTGCACTAATGGCACTTTGTGCATTACTGTGATATTCTGGTGCTGCTGCAACTTATTTTCTGCTACTTATCTATTTAAAACTGTTTTTCCATTACTGTCTTGTTATTATCTACCGCTTTGTTTGATTGCCTGAGAGGAAGCCAAACAGAGTTTCATTGTACCTATGTATAATGACAATAAAGATCATTCAATTCAATTCAATCCACAGATGGCAAGACTAGAAGTTATTGAGTAATAACTGCAGAAGTAACTGGAAGGTGGTTCTGGAATGGACCACTGGACCCTGGCTACTTCGTCTGAGATCAGCTTCTTGGATGAATTGGTTTCTACCCCACCCGGAAGCAGACAGTATTTCTTTGGAAGATTTTACAGGTGTCTGCTGTTTTAGCATCTTGCTGTTTACTTTAAAGATAACAACGAGGGATAATTGACAGTAGTGAAGCAATTTGAAGAATAATTGTTGCGTTAGTGAAAATCCTTTCTATCTTTGCAATGACTTACTTTCTAGTGGTTTAACAGGTTGATGGTTGCTCACTTTCTGAATCTCATTAACTGAAATTTGGCACTGTATGTTTATAGTTTTCATTAACAGTAATACAAGTGGGAGGCTGTGTTCAGTCGCATTCTGCCAGATCAGACATGGTCCAAAACTCAAAGGATTGTTCATTTGCATGATCAGAAAAATCATTTTGGAATACAATAGAAAATGCTGGGAATGATTCGATGAATTGACTCAGAACATTAGCTCTGATTCTTTCCTCATAAGTGGTGAGGGTTTCCAGCACTCGGATATACAAAAGTTTGGACACCCTGGTCAAAATTTCTGTTACTGTGAATAGTTAAGTGAGTAGAAGATGAACTGATCTCCAAAAGTCATAAAGTTGAAGATGAAACATTCTTTTCACCATTTTAAGCAAGATTAATGTATTATTTTTGTTTTGTGCAATTCCAGAGTGAAAAAAAGTAAAGGAGCACCATGCAAAAGTTTGGGCACCCCAAGAGATTTGAGCTCTCAGATAACTTTTACTAGGGTCTCGGACCTTAATTAGCTTGTCATGGCTATTGCTTATTCACAGTCCTTGTTAGGAAAGGCCAGGTGATGCAAATTTCAAAGCTTTATAAATACCCTGACTCCTCTCAACTTTGTCCCAACAATCAGCAGCCATGGGCTCCTCTAAGCAGCTGCCTAGCACACTGAAAATTAAAATAAATGATGCCCACAGAGCAGGAAAAGGCTGTAAGAAGATAGCAAAGCACTTTCAGATAGCCATTTCCTCAGTTCGTAATGTAATTAAGAAATGGCTGTTAACAGGAACGGTGGAGGTCAAGTTGAGGTCTGGAAGACCAAGAAAACTTTCTGAGAGAACTGCTCGTAGGATTGCTAGAAAGGCAAATCAAAAACCCGTTTGACTGCAAAAGACCTTCAGGAAGATTTAGCAGACTCTGAAGTGGTGGTGCATTGTTCTACTGTGCAGTAACACCTCCATAAATATGACCGTCATGGAAGAGTCATCAGAAGAAAACCTTTCCTGTGTCCTCACCACAAAATTCTGCATCAGAAGTTTGCAAAGGAACATCTAAACAAGCCTGATGCATTTTGGAAACAAGTCCTGTGGACGGATGAAGTTAAAATAGAACTTACTGGCCGCAATGAATAAAGATATGTTTGGAGAAAAAAGGGTGCAGAATTTCATGAAAAGAACACCTCTCCAACTATTAAGCATGGGGGTGGATCGACCATGCTTTGTGCTTGTGTTACAGCCAGTGGCACAGGGAACATTTCACTGGTAGAGGGAAGAATGAATTCAATTAAATACCAGCAAATTCTGGGAAGCAAACATCACACCATCTGTAAAAAAGCTGAAGATGAAAAGAGGATGGCTTTTACAACAGGATAATGATCCTAAACACACCTCAAAATCCACAATGGACTACCTCAAGAGGCGCAAGCTGAAGGTTTTGCCATGGCCCTCACAGACCTCCAACCTAACCATCATCGAAAATCTGTGGATAGACCTCAAAAGAGCAGTGCATGCAAGACAGCCCAAGAATCTCACAGAACTAAAAGCCTTTTGCAAGGAAGAATGGGCGAAAATCCCCCAAACAAGAATTGAAAGACTCTTTGCTGGCTAAAGAAAGTGTTTTTGTCATGGTCCCGATCGTTAATTCCCTATCTTGCTCTTAATTTTCTTTAATTATGCCATAGTCCTGATCATTAATTTCCCTAATTGCTTCCATTTCTCTTTAGTGATGGCACACCTGGTTTCCACCAACAACTCAGTATAAGAACATTTACATCACAACCACTAGTTGCCAGTTCATTGGTCTTTTTTCCTGTGAGTAAATACGTTTCCCAACCGCTTAGAGCCGTTTGTTCTAAGTGTAGCTCCAGTTTCAAGGGTTACCTATGAGACTCTGTTTCTCTGAGTCAAGGCTCCGTGTCAAGTCTCTGAGTCAAAAGCTCTGTGTCAAAGTTCCATATCAGGGCTCCATGTCAAGATCCCTCCTGTTTGCTGTTTGGCATTTATGCCCGTGTAAAACATCCAAACTCCATGCCTGTGTCCTGCACTTGGGTTTGCCTCATTCACCACATTCCACCTGCAACAGCTTACAAGCTGTGATACTTGCCAAGGGGGGTGTTAGTAAGTACTGACCATGCAGGGTGCCCAAACTTTTGCTTCGGGCACTTTTCCTTTTTTGTAATTCTGAAACTGTAAAAGATGGAAATAAAGAAGTAATCTTGCTTAAAATATTTAAAAAATGTGTCATCTTCAACTTTATGCCTTTTGGAAATCTGGTCATCTTTTACTTGCTATCCACAGTAACAGAAATTTTGACCGGGGTGCCCACACTTCTGCATGTCACTGTATTTCAGATTTACACCACACTTTGCACTTGAGGAATTCCTTTGGGTGAGTCAAATTATTATTATACATCCTAGACAAAGCTCAGTGAGACAGTCACCGCAGTGTAACCAGAAACTGATGGACCGACTGGCTACAGACTGAGAAATGCAGAAGCCATTCACTATGCCAGCCCATATCTTCCTGTCACTGGCTGAGTTTCCTGAAAAGCTCCAAGAGGGTAAAATCTCTTGACATCAACAATCAAGAGAGGCCCTGAGGATTCCTGATGAATATTTTGACTGCACCTTCACGAGAAAGGGGGAACATAGAGGTAAAGGAAGAATATGAAGAACTGAAAATGGGACATGTGGAGGATGAGGACCTACTAAGGAAAGGATAAGTCACCAGACCCAGATAGAATATGTCTCAGGCCTTCAAAGGAGCAAAGGAAGATACAGAGCAAGGTCTGACTTTCGTTTTCCAGTGGTCTCTGGGTACAGGTGGAAAGGAGGCTTGCTGATGAGGTGATGCTTATTTATTTATTTAGAGTTACAGCGCGGAGTAGTTATCTTCCAGTAAAGATTGTGCTACCAAACGTGTGATAGCTTCTGGTTGTCAAAAAAAGCTAAGAAATCCGACTAACAACATCACTGAAAATACCTCAACTGAGGTAAATTGTGTTAAATTATCACCACAAACAGTGACGGGCTGAGCGATGGCAAGGAGAGTTTGGGAGACGAGCCGAGATGGTGTGTTGCAGATGGAGTTCCGATGTCTGTACAGCCGGCCCGGGAGCAAGGTTGGATCGCTCTGGGCAGTGAGAGGAGAAGTCAGGGCCTGGCCAGGGAAGTTCCAATGCTCATTCAACTGGCCTGGGAGTGAGGTTAGATCGCTCTGGGTGCGGAGCTGATTTGAAGTGCTTGGGACCAGCTTCAAGCTTGGTGATGGAATCTGGGCCTGCAGTGAGTTGCTGGGCAGTGTGGTCTAGAACCTGAGTCCTTCACAGTTGCCGGGTCCTAGCGCAAGGTATGATACACTGTTTAGACTTTTTATATGCCAGCCCAGATCGGAGGCAAGAGCGAATTTCCTCACTCTCCATGATCTTCACTCTTCTTCTCACTATTCTGTTGTTGGGTCAACTTAAACTCCGGCCCAGATAGACTGAAAAGATAGGGTGTCGGTTGGGACAAGAGCCCATTTCACTTATTCTTCATGATGGTCATCTCCACGGCGCTGAGGCTATGAAGACTGTCCCGGCTGCTGTGCTGTGTGCCCGCTAATATGACAAACTGATAAGCGAGGCTTTGGGCCTACACCGGGCTTCAGCCCTGAGGACTCAATTGTGGTCCAGAATGCAGTTGTTGTTTGCAAGATTTTAATTTTTTTTCTACTTTCTCTGGTACATCGAGTGTTGGTCTTTTATTTTTATGTTTTTTTTCTCTAATTGGGTTCTTGCAGGTTTCTTGCTTTGTTGTGCATTGATGCGTGTGGATTTTCAGTAAGAAGTTTGACAAAATACCATAATGCAAATTGATCACAATCCTAAAAGCCCTTGGGATCCACAGTGGAGATTTATTTGGATTAAAAATTGGCTCAGGTTTCATAACTGGAGGACTGAATGCACAGGGCTCAGAACCAAGCTTCACTGCTTATGCTACTCCTGAGCAGTAAATGCAAGATGTGCAAAGGAGAAGCTTGCTGATGATGCCAAAACTGACAATGTAATTGACGATGAGGAAGAAAGTTCTGTGTTGTAGTTAAGTGCCAGGGGACTGGTTGGGTGGCCACAAAAGAGGCAACTGGGATTTGATGTGGACTAATGTGAAGTAAAATGGGTGAGTGCAAGAAAGCAAGTTAATACATAATAAATGTTGTATACTAATTGACAGAGGAATCTTGGACTGCAGGTCCACAGATCATTGAGGGTAGGTAAGACGTTTGAAAAGGCATGTGAGACGTTTTCCCTTGCTGGTCGAGGCATAGAAAAAGACATTTTTTTTTGGAATTAGTAAGGGAGTAAGTGGCATTGTTGCAGGGCACGAGCCATTGATTTGAGCTGATAATGAGAAGAGAGTTACAAGCAGAGCAGCCAGTGTTAGAGTGGTCAGGCTTTGGCTCAACAGGCTTCCAGCAAGAACAGGTGGAGGCTAATGGCACTAAATCATTTATTATCATTTGTTTTGATTATGGAATTTGGGTTTAAGAAGTTGGTGCCAAAGGTACAACAAACTCAGCGAGAAGAGGCTCAGTAAGTCATTGCAAAAAGGTTTCAGAGAGAAGGCACAGGTAAGAACAGATAAGCTTTATTTTATTGTCTGTAAATCCTTAGTCCTTAATTCTGTGTAGAGAGGGTGGAATGCTCCTCCTGTAAGACCCGACAGTCTCCCTGATGACTACATCTACAGGAAGTGCACCCAACTTCAGCTCCATGGAGCTGGATCAAGATGTACTCAGGAATACCCGGGAATCTCCTTGACTAAACTTTTACTGATGCGGTCACACCTAGGGTGTGAGTTTCAGATGGAAGATGGGTGATCACCATGAAAAGAAAGGGGAGGAGGCAGTCAGTGCAGCGTTCCCCTGTGGCCATTCCCTCAGTAACAAGAATACCCCTTCGGACCCTGCTGGGGGAGGGGGTGAGGGTGATGACCTATCAGGGCAGCCAAACCAGTGGCATGGTAGCTGACTCTGAGACCCATCTGGGAAGGGTAAAATCAGGTAGAGCAGTAGTGATAGGTGCCTCGAAGGTAGGAGGACGGGCAGAAGATTCTACGGGCATGAAAGAGACACTGGGATAGTGTATCGCCTCCAGGTGCTAGGTTCCAGAAGTCTCGGAGCAGCTATGGAATATTCTCAAGGGGGAGGGTGAGAGGTCCTGCACAGGGAGTTGGAAAACAGGCTGAAGAACAGGGCCTCCAAGGTAGTAATCTCTGGATTACTCCCAGTGGGACATGTTAGTCAGGGCAGGAATAGGATGATAGTACAGATGGATGAGTGGTTGAGGAAATGGTTCAGGGGACAAGGTTTCAGGTTCTTGGATCAGTGGAACTTCTTCCAGGAGAGGGGTGACCTGTACAAGAGGAACGAGTTGCACCTAAACTGGAGGGGAACCAGTATCCTGACTGAGAGGTTCACTGGTGCTAAACTAGTCTGGATGGGAACCAGAACACGAGATCAGAAAGTGGGGTTATGCAGAGGAGAGTAGAATCAGGCAGGAGCAAAGTAATAGATATGATGGGACAGAAAGCTTGAAGTGCGTATATTTTAGTACTAGGACTATATGGGTAAAGATGATGAACTTACAGCATGAATCAGTATATGCTATGATGTGTGGCCATTACAGAGACTTGGTTCAGAGAAGGATAGGAATGGGTGCTTAATGTCTGAAGGTTCCGATGTTTTAGAAAAATAGGGAAGGAGGTAAAAGAGGGGGTAAGGAGTTGCACTACAAATCAGGGACATTATCACAGCTGCACTCAGAGGGGACGTAATGGCGGGATTGGCACCGAGTCTATATGGGCAGAAAAATAGGAAGGTGCAATCACTCTGATGGGACTGCACTCCAGACCCTCCACTAGGTACCAGGACATTGAGAAACAGATATACAGACGAATTAAGGAAAGGTGTAAAAACAATAGGGTTGTTGTCATGGGGGCTTCAACTTCCCTAATATAAATTGGAAACTTCTTAGGGAAGTGGTTTAGATGGGACAAAATTTGTTAGGTGCATCCAGCAAGGTTTCTTAAATCAATATGTAGATAGTCTACCACGAGTAGGGGTTGTACTAGAACCGGTGTTGGGTGATGAATTTGGCCAAGTGATTGACCTTTCAGTGGGTGAGCAGTAAGAGAGTGGTAACCATACTCCATCACCTTTAACATAACAATACATAAGGATCAGCGTGGACCTTGTTGGAAAGTATTAAATTGGAGCACAGCGAATTATGAGAGCATTTGGCAGGAACTAGGGAGAGTTATGTGAGAAGGGCTGTTTTTGGGCAAGTCCACATCTGACATGTGGAGGGTGTTTAAAGACCAACTGCACAGAGTAGAGAGCAGGTATGTTCCAGTCAGAAGGAAGGACAGGGATGGCAAGATTAGAGAAGCTTGGATGTCAAGAGAGGTGATGAATTTACCGAAGAAGAAAAAGGAAAAGTGTGTAAATCATTGGAAGCGAAAATGAAACAGAACCCTTGAGGATTATAAGGAAGCTAGAAAAGAACTCATGAAGGGAATTAGGAAAGCCTGGAGGGGCTATGAAAAGTCTTTGGCAAGTAGGATTAAGGAGAACCCCAAGGCATTCTATACATACATCAGGAGCAAGAGGATAACTAGAGAGAAAGTGGGACCACTCAGAGATAAAAGGGGAACATTTACTTGGATATTAAGGATGAGGGTGACATCCTTGATGAATACTTTATCTCAGTGGCTACCAAGGACAAAGACAAGGAGGATAGTGTGAGGTCCTGGAGGGTTGGTGAGTAGCTAATGCTGTTCCAGTGTTCAAGAAAGGATCCCAGTGAGTCTCATGTCAGTGGGAGAGAATTTACTGAACAGAATTCTTAGGGAATACATTTGGAAAACCATGGCCTAATTAAGGAGAGCCAGCATGGTTTTGTGTGGGGCAAGTCATGTCTTAGTAACATGACAGAGATTTTTGACAAGGTGACAAGGGTAATTGATGACGGTAGAGTTGTGGTTGTTGTCTACGTGGATTTTAGTAAGGTGTTTGACAAGGTCCCTCATGGGAGGTTCATCCAAGAGATTGAGATGTGTGGGATCTATGGTGAATTGGCCGTTTGGATTCAGAACTGGCTTGCCTGTAGAGATAGAGGGTGGTGGTCAAACAGATTTATTCTAGCTGGACGTCTGTGATCAGCATGTGTTCTGCAGGGATCCATACTGGGACCTTTGCTGTTTATGATGTATATAAATGACCTGGATGAAAACGTAGATGGGTAGGTTGGTACATTTGCAGATGATATGAAGATTGGCGGTATTGTTGATAGTGTAGATGACTGGAATATAAAACAATAGGATATAGATCATTTTCAGATATGGGTGGAGTAATGGCAGGTGGCGTTTAACCCGGACAAATGTGCAGTGTTCACCTTGGTAGGTGAAATGTAAAGAGACAGTACATTGTTAAGGGAAAGACCCTTAATAGTGTTAATAAGCAGAGGGATCTTGGGGGCCAAGTTCATACCTCCCAGAAAATGGCAATGCAGGTTGTTAGAGTGGTTGAGAAGGCATATGTCATGTTTGCCTTTATTAATCAAGGCACTGACTTCCAAAGTCAGGGAGTTATGCTGCAGCTTTTTAAACCTCTAGTTAAGCTGCATCTGGAGAGGAGCATACAGTTCTGGTCGCCCCATTAGAGGTGTACAGGAGTGAGATAAATCAGCTGTTTGAGTGGTGCTGCAGCACCAAACTTGCATTTAACATCAGCAAAACCAATGAAGTAACTGTGGAGTTGCGGAAGGATAAGTTGAGAGAGCACGCACCAGCCCTGATCGAAGGATCAGAAGTGAAAAGGGTGAGTAGTTTCCTGGATGTCGACATCTCTGAGTATCTATCCTGGGCTCAACATATCGGTGTAATTACACAGAAGACACAACCATGGATATATTTCATTGGGAGTTTGAGGAGAATTGGTGTGTCACCAAAGACACTCACAAGTTTCTACAGATGTACGATGAAGAGCATTCTAACTGGTTCCATCACTATTTGGTACAGAGGGGGAACTGCTCAGATCAGGAAAAGCTGCAGAAGGTTGTAAACTCGGCCAGATCCATCATGGGCACTAGCCTCACCAGCACCCAGGGCACCTTCAAACGGCGATGCCTCAAAAAGGCAGCGTTCATCGTTAAGGACTCCCATCACCCAGGATGTGCTGTTTTCACATTGCCACCATTAAAGAGGGGGTAAAGGAGCCTGAAAACACTCGACAATTCAGGAGCTCCTTCCCCTCTGCCATCAGATTTCTGAATGGACAATGAACCCATGGACACTTCCTCATTATTTTTCTCCCTTTCTTTGCACTACTTATTTAATTTTAATACATACTTACTGTAATTTATAGCTCTTATTACCATGTATTGCAATGTATTGCTGCTGCAAAACAACAAATTTCATGATAAATGCCAGTGTTATTAAACTTGATTCAAATGATAGGGAGGATGTTGAGGCTTAGGAGAGGTCTGCCTGGATCGGAGAGGTCCGGCAAACTCTGGTTGTTTTCTCTGAAGCAGCAGAGGCTGAACAAAAATCCGATATAAGTTTATAAGATTGAGAGGTATTGATAGAGTAGATCTTTTTCCCAGGGTTGAAATGTCTACTATCAGAGGGCATGCATTTAAGGTGAGATGAACTAAGTTTAAAGACAATAGGAGCAGGAGTAGGCCATTTGGCCCTTTGAGCCAGCACCACCATTCACTGTGATCATGGCTGATCATCCACAATCAGTATCCCATTCCTGCCCTCTCCCCTCTAAAGGAGAGGTGAGAAGCTAGTGTTTTTTGTACAGTGTATGGTGGGAGCCTGGAATGTGCTGCCTGGGAAGAGCAGATAATTAGAGACTTTTAAGAGATATTTAGCTAGCACATGAATGTGAGGAAAATGGAGGAATATGGAGATTGTGTAGGCTTAAGTGATTAGTTTAACTAGATATTTGATTACAAATTTATTTGGTTTGGCACAGGATTGTGGGCTAACGGGCCTGTTCCTATGCTGTACTGTTTTATGTTCGGGAAGGTCACGCCAGAGCTGTGAAATATTCTATGATGATGGGTCCAGGGCCTGAAACATGAATGCTTTCACTTTTTACATATGCTGTACAAAAAGCTGACTCTATTTGGCTCGAGAGATTCTGGCAGTTTTGGCAGTTGGATAGTGCAATCAAGAATTGATTAGCAGTTGATTGACAATCAAGATTTGAATAGCTCAGACTCAGCAGAAAACAGCTGATTGGGCAATCGAGGTCAGGTGACCTTGCAGCGGGCAAAGCTCAAGCAAATAAAAAGAGGGAGCGCTCTAGCGGAGTGGCCTGGTCGAGGGAAGTGCCTGGTGTGAAAAGTGCTAGTCTTTGGCTTGAGAGTCTTCGGCGAGGAGACTACGCCAGGCACAATTGTGGAGGGTGAAGATATGATTGCTAAGCTGATTCAGTGTGCTATGTGCATGATGTGGGAGGTCAGGGACACTGATGGTTCCCCTGGCTGCTACAGCTGTGGAAAATGTGTCCAGATTCAGCTTCTGAAGGAGCATGTTGCAGCACTGAAGAAAGAACTGGATGACCTCAGGTTTATCTGTGAAAATGAGGGTTTTCAGGACAGGACCTACAGTGAGGTTGTTACACTGAGGATACTGGAAGAGAGAAAGGGGGTGATGATGAAGAAGGAAAGGATGGTTGAAGTACAGGAGACCCTGGGGATGTACCTCTCATAAACAGGTTTACCCTCTTGGAAGCTGTCAGGACAGAAGATACTGCCAGTCTGAGAGGTGGACAGGTCTGTGAGCTGAAAATTGGTGCAGAAGCAGAGCTGAGGAGTCAGACATCAGAAAGAGCCATGGTAGTAGGGGACTCCATAGTAAGAGGTACGGAAAGGGGTTTCTGCGGCAACAGGCGAGATTTAAGGATGGTCTGTTGCTTCCCTGGTGCTAGGATCCAGGACATCATGGACTGATTGCAGGGAATCCTCAAGGGTGAAGGTGAACAGCCGGAAGTGGTAGTGCATGTTGGCACAAATGACATCGGGAAGAAGAGGAAGGACATTCTGCAGCGGGACTTCGGAGGACTCGGAAGAAGGCTAAAAAGCAGGACTTCCAGGGTGGTTATCTTTGGTTTGCTTCCAGTTCCTCGTGCTGGAGAGGGCAGGAACAGGGAGATAATGGATCTGAATGTGTGGCTGAGGAACTGGTGCAGGAAGCAAGGATTTACATTCTTGGACCACTGGGATCTGTTTTGGGGTAGGGATGAATTGTACAAAAGGGACGGGTTGCACCTTAATAGGTGGGGGACCAGCATTCTGGCAGACAGGTTTGCCACTGCAACACGGATGTGTTTAAACTAAGTAGTGGGGGGTGGGGAGGGGATGAACTGGAAATATAAGGATGGAGTTAAAGGGAAAGTGAAAATAAGAAAAGTTAAAAAGGACTATAGAATCAATGGAGTAGAAAGCTCAAGAAGAGATAATACAGTATGGCCAAATGAAATAGGAATTGATATGAAAGGAGAGGGGAGTATGGAATTAAAAGTATTATATATGAATGCACTAAGTATAAGGAATAAAGTAGATGAGCTTGAGGCTCAGTTGGAAATTGGCAAATACGATGTTGTGGGAATAACAGAGACATGGGTTCAAGTGGACAGGGCCTGGGAAATGAATATTCAAGGATATACATCTTATCGAAAGGTCAGACTGACTGGCAGAGGGGGTGGGGTGGCTCTGTTGGTGAGGAATGATATTCAGTCCCTTGCGAGGGGGACATAGGATCTGGGGATGTAGAGTCAGTATGGATAGAACTGAGAAATTCTAAGGGTAGAAACTCCTTAATGGGAGTTATCTACAGGCCCCCAAACAGCAGTCTGGATGTAGGGTGTAAGTTGAATGAAGAGTTAAAATTGGCATGTCACAAAGGTAATGATACAGTTGTCATGGGGGATTTCAACATGCAGGTAGACTGGGAGAATCAGAATGGTACTGGACCCCAAGAAAGGGAGTTTGTGGAGTGCCTCCGAGATGGATTCTTAGAACAGCTTGTACAGCCTACCTGGGAGAAGGCAATTCTAGATTTAGTGTTGTGCAATGAACCGGATTTGATCAGGGACCTCGAGGTAAAGGAGCCATTAGGAGGTATTGACCATAATATGATATGTTTTAACCTACAATTTGAGGAGAAGGGAAAATCAGATGTGTCAGTATTACAGTTGAACAAAGGGAACTATGGAGCTATGAGGGAGGAGCTGGCCAAAGTTTAACGGAACAATACTCTAGCAGGGAAGACAGTGGAACAAAAATGGCAGGTATTTCTGGGAATAATGCAGAAGGTGCAGGATCGGTTCATTCCAAAGAGGAAGAAAGATCCTAGGGGGAGTAAGGAGTGGCCATGGCTGACGAGGGAAGTAAAAGGCAGTATAAAAATAAGAGAAGTATAACATAGCAAAGATGAGCGGGAAACCGGAGGACTGGGAAGCTTTTAAAGAGCAACAGAAGATAACAAAAAAGGCAATACGCCAAGAAAAAATGAGGTACGAAGGTAAACTAGCCAAGAATATAAAGGAGGATAGTAAAAGCTGCTTTAGGTATGTGAATAGCAAAAAAAAAATAGTTAAGACCAAAATTGGGCCATTGAAGACAGAAACGGGTGAATTTATTATGGGGAACAAGGAAATGGCAGATGAGTTGAACAGGTACTTTGGATCTGTCTTCACTAGGGAAGACACAAACAATCTCCCAGATGTAATAATGGCCAAAGGAACTAGGGTAAAGGATGAACTGAAGGAAATTTATATTAGGCAAGAAACAGTGTTGGACAGACTGAGTCTGAAGGCTGATAAGTCCCCGGGACCTGATGGTCTGTATCCCAGGGTACTTAAAGAGGTGGCTCTAGAAATCGTGGACGCATTGGTAATCATTTTCCAATGTTCTATAGATTCAGGAACAGTTCCTGCTGATTGGAGGGTGGCTAATGTTGTCCCACTTTTCAAGAAAGGAGGGAGAGAGAAAACGGGGAATTATAAACCGGTTAGCCTGATGTCAGTGGTGGGAAAGATGCTGGAGTCAATTATAAAAGAGGAAATTATGACACATTTGGATAGCAGTAGAAGGATCAGTCCGAGTCAGCATGGATTTATGAAGGGAAAATCATGCTTGACTAATCTTCTGGAGTTTTTTGAGGATGTAACTATGAAAATGGATAAGGGAGAGCCAGTGGATGTAGTGTACCTGGACTTCCAGAAAGCTTTTGATAAAGTCCCACATAGGAGATAGTGGGCAAAATATGGGCACATGGTATTGGGGGCAGAGTACTGACATGGATTGAAAATTGGCTGGCTGACAGGAAACAAAGAGTAGCGATTAATGGGTCCCTTTCAGAATGGCAGGCTGTGACCAGTGGGGTGCCGCAAGGTTCGGTGCTGGGACCGCAGCTGTTTACAATATACATTAATGATTTAGATGAAGGGATTAAAAGTAACATTTACAAATTTGCCGATGACACAAAGCTGGGTGGCAGTGTGAAATCAGGAGGATGTTATGAGAATGCAGGGCGACTTGGACAGGTTGGGTGAGTGGGCAAATGTATGGCAGATGCAGTTTAATGTGGATAAATGTGAGGTTATCCACTTTGGTGGCAAGAACAGGGAGGCAGATTACTATCTAAATGGAGTCAAGTTAGGAGAGGGGGAAGTACAATGAGATCTAGGTGTTCTTTTGTACATCAGTCAATGAAAGCAAGCATGCAGGTACAGCAGGCAGTGAAGAAAGCTAATGACATGCTGGCTTTTATAACAAGAGGAATTGAGTATAGAAGTAAAGAGATCCTTCTGCAGCTGTACAGGGCCCTGGTGAGACCCCACCTGGAGTATTGTGTGCAGTTTTGGTCTCCAAATTTGAGGAAGGACATTCTTGCTATTGAGGGAGTGCAGCGTAGGTTCACAAGGTTAATTCCCGGAATGGCGGGACTGTTGAAAGATTGGAGCGACTGGGCTTGTATACACTGGAATTTAGAAGGATGAGAGGGGATCTGATTGAAACATATAAAATTAAGGGATTGGACACACTGGAGGCAGGAAGCATGTTCCCGCTGATGGGTGAGGCCAGTTTAAGAATAAGATGCAGGCCATTTAGAACAGAGATGCGGAAAAACTTTTTCACCCAGAGTGGTGGATATGTAGAATGCTCTGCCCCAGAAGGCAGTGGAGGCCAAGTCTCTGGATGCATTCAAGAGAGAGTTAGATAGAGCTCTTATAGATAGCGGGATCAAGGGTTATGGGGAGAGGGCAGGAACAGGGTACTGATTGTGTATGATCAGCCATGATCACAGTGAATGGTGGTGCTGGCTAGAAGGGCTGAATGGCCTACTACTGCACCTATTGTCTATATTCAAATATTTGCTGTTTTTATTTCATATTACCGGCATCTGCAGTTTTATGATTCTGTGTACAATGCTGGGTTGGCCACAGCTGTACCAAAATGTGGGGTCTGGCCATTGCACCACAGGATGGCTGCAACAGTACTGGGAGGCTCCAGAGGGGCTTTACCAGAACTGGAGAGTTGTAGTTATGAGGAAGGGACTGTCTGGGCTGAGGTTGTTTCCCTTGCTACAAAGGAAACTACCAGAACAGTTAACTAAAATAAATAAAATGAGAGACTGGGAAGATAATAAGAAAGGAACAATTTCCCTGAGCAGAGATATCAAACCAGAGGGCATTGATTTAAGTTAATTAGTGGAAGTGTTAGTGAAGAGTTGGGTACCAATCATCTTTATGCAGCTTTGATAAATTCAAGAGAACAGCATTGGAGCAATATAAGAATACAGAAGCAGCTGTACCTGTATCTGATTCCTCAAATGTCCAAGAATTTATCAAACTCAATTTTGATTGAACTCAATGACCAAGACATGACAGGATAAGCAACCCCAAAGATCCACCACCTTCACATGTCAGAGTCCCCTTTAGTTCCCTGTACTCCATAGAAAACAAACCTAACCTATTCAATCTCTCCTTGTAACAAAAGTCCTCAGTTCCAGCAAACATCCTGGTGAATTTCTTCAGCACTCTCTCCTTTGTGTACAGGAGGGATATGGTCTCAATCATGTAGACGTCAGCCTTCCTGTAGTGTGATGATCAGAACATTGTTGCTGCAAGTGAACAAGTTCTTCCTTGCTTCCTGTCTGAATGCCCTCATGTTGAGACTGTGACCGTGAGTTCTAGATCCCTCAGCCAAGAGAAACATTCTTCCTGTATCTCTCCTATTGAACTTTCTAAGACTTTTCAAAGTTTCACTGAAGTTGCCTTTCGTTCTCCTTAACCTTACAGAACAGAGGTCTAGCATACTCAATCTCTTCTCGTGAGTCAGACCTGCCATCCCAAGAGTAAGTTTGGTGTTCTCACCCATGGAAACATTCTTGCTTAAGTAAGAAGGACAAGGTTTAACACAATATTCCAAGTGGGGTCTCACCAAGGTCCTGTTTTCCATTAAGATGTCAGGTAGCATAGTAGAAGCAAGCCCTATCTCTCTCTTCTCCCCCCCCCACCCATTAAAAATCAGCTGGATAAATAAGGCTATGGGAAATGGATTATTTGAGCCCATTGTGTCCATTCTTTGCTGGTATTAACACAATGGGCCAAAGGGTTCTTCTTGCATGAATCTGAATCAAATATTCAGTGAAGTTGTAGGGGTCAGCAGCTTCTTTCTGGTGCCCCCGTTGTGTCTAGGAATATCCTGAAGGAACTAGTAGATTGGGTGAAATTACACTGGGCATTTGAGTAGGATCCATTGTACTTGAAAATAAATGTTGAACTTGTGCAAACAGTTATATTTTTTGAAGTTAATGGATGGAAAATCCCAAACTTTGCCCATATATCCGTTTATGGATCGAGTCAGGAATTTCCTGGGTTTCGACCGTACGCAGACAATCTGCTAGAGAAACTCAAGTGGGTTCTGGGGGAGGAAAGGAAATATTGACACCTTTGGGTCGAAATCCACTCCTCATGCGGGGTTTTGACCCGAAGTGTCAACAATTCCTCCCCCACTACAGATGCTGCTCAACCCTTTGACTTCCTCCAGCAGATCGTTGCTCCAAATCCTGCCTTTACACAGAGTCACTAAAGGAGCAATAGGACATGAAACCTTCCAGACCATTCGCCCTGTGATATTGAGCTGATCTTTGGTGCCAATTTACACTAAATATCCTCCTGTTTATCACCCATAACTTTTCATTCCTTTCATATTCACGTGCCTATTTAAAGCCTCTTAAACTCCACCAAGCTACCTATTTTTACTATTAACCCGGAAACCCATTCTGGGGACCCATCACTTTCTGCATAAATTACTTGTTTATCACATCACCTTTAAACTCCCCTCTCTCTAACCTTCAAAACATGTCCTGTGATATTTGTCATTGCTACCCTGGGGAGCAGATTCTGGCCCATCTACCCTACCTATGCCTCTCATAATTTACAAAAACCTCTATCAGGTATCAGCAACGTCCCATGGAATCCCCCCCAAGCTTTAACAAGTAAGATTCGTCACCAAGCAACATGGTCCAGAGCTTGCTCAAGGAGGTAGGCTTTAAGCTCATTAAGAAGTAGAACACAAATGAAGTAAAAACCAATAAATCTGCTTGTACTGTTAAACATTTCTATTTCAGAAACCTCCCTTGCAGTTTCAGCTAAGATATAATTGGCAATCAGATCCCTTTAGTGGTATAAACTGACAGATGTATTAAAGTACAAAGTTCAAAGTAAAAACAACACACACAAAATGCTAGTGGAACACAGCAGGCCAGGCAGCATCCATAGGGAGAAGCGCTGTCGACGTTTCGGGCCGAGACCCTTCGTCAGGAAGTAAACTTATTATCAAAGTATGTCGCTACATGCAACCCCAAGGTTTGTTTTCTTGTAGGCATACTGTATAATAAGTTACTTTTGACCTGAAGAAAAGCACATAGCTACTGATCAATTCAAATCAAACTGTCTGCTCCTGGCATCAAAAGTGAAAGTGGGAGGGTGGCCAATTACCGGGCACCAATCTCACCTGGACAGTAATTTGTGTGAAATGAATGCTGTTTCCTTACTTGTGTTTCATGCTCCTCTTCTCTTCGACCTTGACTGACACTGAAATGTCAGGGTATTTTAAAGGGTTTTAAATAGTCATGAAGTCACAGAGAGATGAAGTGTGTAAACAGGCTCCGTGACCCACCAAGGACTCAATAACTATTTGCATTTAATCCTACATATATTCTTCTCACACGTTCATGAACTTTACCCCTGATTCACCTAAACAGTAGAGGCAATTTACAGTGACAAGTTAACCTACCAACCCACACATCTTTGAGGGTGTTGAAAGAAACCCTATTTAGTCACGGGGGGGGGGGACATGCAAACTCCACACAGACAGCATCCAAAGTAATGACTGAACATGGATCACTGGCGCAGTAAGGTTGCAGCTCTCCCAGCTGTACCACTGGGCCTCCTGCAGTAATCTCCATTCATCATTAATGTATTCATATCTACCAGCTATGTTATCACTCAAAGACATTTATAGCAGTTGCAAAAGATTTAGTAATTATGGTAATTGCATCTTAATGAGATGTATAGAGCTTAATGAATGAATTGTAAGGCCAGCTCACTCAGATTGCAGTAAGCCACATATTTGTTATTGATTTGCTTCATGATGGAAAATGCCATTCATTAATCATACGTGTAAGTTCTCACCCATCTAAAGGACAGGGAAAGCTGATGGTTAGCTCAGAGATCTAAATAGCTTATTCCCCTTCCTATTTCTCACATGCAACATCAACGCTGCCCTAAAGGAATGCTTCATTGTTCGAGGAGCTAACGTGTAGATTAAACCCTATATTGCTGCTCGAACAATCTGGCCTGAGGAAAGGAAAACACTGTATAACTTGCCACAACTCAAATGAATCTGTGCTTGGATTTCCAGCATCTGCGGATTTCCTCGTGTTTGTGATTCTACCACTACACTGCAAAGTCTCTTCCAGGGATGCCTACCCTGAAGTTTAAATTCTCCCTTCGACGGGAGTTCAGTGAAACCCTCTCCCACTGGTCCCCCTCTGTGATCTCTGCTGCCCTCCAACTCTTCGACCACGTGCTCACCTATCGTCTACCACAGGGAGCATTTAAAAGGTTCTTGTACGGATACATGGAGAGGATAGGTGGAAAGGGATAAGGGCCAAATACGGGAAAAGGGACTAGATTAGTTGGGAATCTTTGTTGTCACGGACTTGTTGGACTGAAGGGCTTGTTTCTGTAGCTCTGGAACTAGTTCATTCCTTTACTTCAAATACTCAAGATTTCTGTAATTGCTTTTTACTGGCCTTCCAGAGCAATCTATTGACAAACTTCATAGAACAGTACAGCACAGTACAGGCCCTTCAGCCCACAATGTTGTGCCGACCCTCAAACCCCACCTCCCATATAATCCCCCCACCTTAAATTCCTCCATATACCTGTCTAGTAGTCTCTTAAACTTCACTAGTGTATCTGCCTCCACCACTGACTCAGGCAGTGCATTCCACGCACCAACCACTCTCTGAGTAAAAAAACCTTCCTCTACTATCCCCCTTGAACTTTCCACCCCTTACCTTAAAGCCATGTCCTCTTGTACTGAACAGTGGTGCCCTGGGGAAGAGGCGCTGGCTGTCCACTCTGTCTATTCCTCTTAATATCTTGTACACCTCTATCATGTCTCCTCTCATTCTCCTTCTCTCCAAAGAGTAAAGCCCTAGCTCCCTTAATCTCTGATCATAATCCATACTCTCTAAACCAGGCAGCATCCTGGTAAATCCCCTCTGTACCCTTTCCAATGCTTCCACATCCTTCCTGTAGTGAGGCGACCAGAACTGGACACAGTACTCCAAATGTGGCCTTACTAGAGTTTTATACAGCTGCATCATTACATCGTGTCTCTTAAACTCTATCCCTCAACTTATGAAAGCTAACACCCCATAAGCTTTCTTAACTACCCTATCTACCTGTGAGGCAACTTTCAGGGATCTGTGGACATGTACCCCCAGATCCCTCTGCTCCTCCACACTACCAAGTATCCTGCCATTTACTTTATACTCTGCCTTGGAGTTTGTCCTTCCAAAGTGTACCACCTCACACTTCTCGGGGTTGAACTCCATCTGCCACTTCTCAGCCCACTTCTGCATCCTATCAATGTCTCCCTGCAATCTTTGACAATCCTCTACACTATCTACAACACCACCAACCTTTGTGTCATCTGCAAACTTGCCAACCCACCTTCTAACCCCACATCCAGGTCGTTAATAAAAATCACAAAAAGTAGAGGTCCCAGAACAGATCCTTGTGAGACACCACTAGTCACAACCCTCCAATCTGAATGTACTCCCTCCACCATGACCCTCTGCCTTCTGCAGGCAAGCCAATTCTGAATCCACCTGGCCAAACTTCCCTGGATCCCATGCCTTCTGACTTTCTGAATAAGCCTACCATGTGGAACCTTGTCAAATGCCTTACTAAAATCCATGTAGATCACATCCACTGCACTACCCTCATCTATATGCCTGGTCACCTCCTCAAAGAACTCTATCAGGCTTGTTAGGCATGATCTGCCCTTCACAAAACCATGCTGACTGTCCCTGATCAGACCATGATTCTCTAAATGCCCATAGATCCTATCTCTAAGAATCTTTTCCAACAGCATTCCCACCACAGACATAAGGCTCACTGGTCTATAATTACCTGGACGATCCCTACTACCTTTTTTGAACAAGGGGACAACATTCGCCTTCCTCCAATCCTCCGGTACCATTCCCATGGACAACGAGGACATAAAGATCCTAGCCAGAGGTTCAGCAATCTCTTCCCTTGCCTCGTGGAGCAGCCTGGGGAATATTCTGTCAGGCCCCGGGTACTTATCCATCCTAATGTATTTTAACAACTCCAACACCTCCTCTCTCTTAATATCAACATGCTCCAGAACATCTACCTCACTCATGTTATCCTCACCGTCATCAAGTTCCCTCTCAGTGGTGAATATCAAAGAGAAGTATTCATTGAGGACCTCGCTCACTTCCACAGCCTCCAGGCACATCTTCCCACTTTTATCTCTAATCGGTCCTACCTTCACTCCTGTCATCCTTTTGTTCTTCACATTCTTCAACTCATTCAGAATGCCACTGATAGACCATTAACTAAAACCAGGGTGACGGAGCGTATCACTCCAGCTACTCTGCACTGGCTTCCTGTTTCTGTTAGAAATGATTTTGAAGCTTTACCTGCTTTTGAAGCTCGAGATTGTCTGGGACCAGAGTAATCAAGGAATCACTTTCATTTTATATCCTGCTCGAGCTCGCAGGTTTGACCTCTTGAATTAAAACAATCTCCCTTCAAAGTTAATTGGCAGATTTTTTTGAACTATATTCTTAAACTTTGGAATTTAATACTTGAAACTGTAAGGGATGCTGACTCAGTTGACACTTTTAAACATCTCAAAACCTATTTATTTAATCTTGCATTTCACTAACATCTTTTAAACTTTTATTTTCATGTTTGTAATTTATCCCATTATAAAGCACTTTGAACTACATTGTCTGAGTGAAAAGTGCTCCGTAAATAATTTTTTCGGCTCAGGCTGGTAAAACCTGAGGTACAGGCATAGCCAAGCATGTGCATTTGCCACTTGATAAGAACTTTCGGACTATTCTAGGGGTGTTTAGTATTGCAACTTTCTGAAGATTTACAAAGATATTGCTGTGTAGCCCTGATTGTTTAATGCTATTGTGTAGTGACTTCGGGATGACACCAGTTGCAGATGTTACTATTGGGACAAAGTACATATTTCTGGTGGTTTTCACTTACTGATTTCTGTAAGTTATGTGTGTTTGGAATGGATATATCTATTAAGTAATCTGTTCTTGTCTGTCCTGTATTATTATATCTGGACAATTCTTATGGATTGTCCCATCTGTAATAATTGATTGGTCATAATATAATTTGTGAGATTCTGACGCTAAATCTGGATCAGGCTTGTAGTTATAGTAAGGCATGATTTCATTCGAGTTTGTATTTCAAAGCAAGATTTTGGTGAATGATGTTTGCCACCTGATTGTCAGTAATCAGATTGAGTTAAACTGCTACAGGATCCTGTAACGAGTTGGATTGTTTCTGTTTTTTCTTGGCGTTTTGATGTTGTTGGCCTTTTGTTACGTATTTTTGATATTTTTTGTGTTAACCACCTGGTCCTGTATTGCCACAAAAGACCCTTCTGTTTCTGGGAAGAGGTCTCCAACTCTGAGCCAGGTATTCGATGCTTCCTTGTCAACATCTGGATGTCTCCCATGGAGGGTCATGATCTTCCATTGGTTAACCTTTCCTTCTATAGTGATAATTTCTTCATTTTTCTGGGTTGTGCTCACATTTTAAGTTCAGTGGTGTGTACTTCTTATCAGAATTCCGTATGATCTAGTTGAGTGCTAATTCCTGTTTTCATTGATGTAAGTATATCCTTAAGAGTTTTATCTGATTGTCACGTAGGTTTTTAATGTCTGTTATTTCTCTCGCCTCTTCTGTCCTAGGTAGTGTTAATCTAAGCACATTCAAGTGGATGTAATGATTTCTGAAATTTGTATTTCATTTCCCTTTTTCTTGGTAAATTTTCCAGAATGGTTTTGGACCAAGATATTATGCCAAAAGCATACATTAACATAGGTCTAGCGAAAGTGTTTATTGTCTTTGTTATATTTTTACTGTTGAGCTCTGTTTGGCAGATTTTCTTAAGCCTTGAAGTAAATCCTGTCAAAAGTTTATTGCATTATGATCTATTTTCTTTCCTTGTTAATATCGTAGAAATGTATTCTTCATATTCATCCAATATTGTATCCTGCTGCTCTATTAGCTCTAATGCACCTTTCTCTATGTTTAATGTTCTGTATTTATGCAGTCAAAGTTCATGTTTATGTCTTGTAAAAATAGTTCTACTACTTGAATTAATTGCTTTAGCTTAACTGATGAGGGAGCGTATAATTTCAAATCATCCATGTATAAAAGGTGTGTTAAGGTATCTCTCATTTCATTGTTTCTGATTTGATACCCAATTTTCATCCAAATCAGTAAATTAGAGAGTGGGTTTAAAGCTAGTCCGAACCATAATGGGCTTACAGAGTCACCCTGTTTATTTTGATAATGGTGCTTGTTCTTTTTTGGCTGTCAATAGGTAGGGTGATTCTTTTATTATTATTAATGTCACACATAGATTAAATAGTAATTTACTCATTTGCTGTATGTAGGTCTTCCCAGATATAAAATGATCACTGTTCTTGCCATTTAAACCCTCCCAAGTTTTAAGAAGTAGTGGTGGGGTGGGGGGGGGGGGGAGACAATGGCACCAAGGTGAAAATAAGCAGGAAGACAAGCCCTAGTCCAATCCATAAACACAGAACCATGTAGTGTGAACATCCTCTTCACTGCATTCCTGCTGTAGGTTTGGTTACTAATTTCAAGAATCTCTTTTATTTGAGAGAGCATTAGGGATAAAATTTCCCTTTGAATTACAATGTGCATGCAGTGTACGTGTGTTTAAATAAGAATAATTAACTGTTTTCTAATTGCTTTGCAGCAATTGAGAATAATGTCTTATTCTCCACTGTGAACGATTTTAGAATGGCAAGGAAAAACAGAACTTGTGGAAAATGGGCCCAACTTTTCAAATATAGAGATATAACAGATGGTGTTGACTGGTTCTGCGTGCTATCTGAAGTGAACACAGCTGTTTGCAGTAATATGAGATTCATGCTTCCTGTGTAAGCTCTGGCCTCTATTTAATAAATGCAAATGACAGTAAATGCAGTAGATAAGTGGTCCCAGTTCAAAGTATGGTATTTCAGCCCTGGACATTGGAGTGATCAGAATGCAACATGTTATTATTGAGCTCAGAATAGCATACTTTAGCCTGACTGCAGCATCTACATTCTAAATACTCTCACTCCAGGAAAGAAATGGAAAACAATGCCCCTACTTGCTGGTGGGATCTTCCCTCAAGTGCAGTGTTCCTGAAATCCCTCACAGTAAGTTAGATATCCAACTATGCTGGAACACGGACAGTTGATATCCAGTAGCCACAACGGCGGAGGGGGTAGAGATTTGGTTAGTTGTGAGGGGGACGGCTGTGGAACAATTTGAAGAAAATACTTTGCAAGGCTATGGAGTAAAGGAAACAGTAAAAGGGAGATTGATCAGCATTTCCAGACTGATCAAGAGTGGCCATATTATTTCCTCCTGATTTTTAGAGCAGAGTAGAGGGACCTACACTTACAATAGTCATTAGGTAGAAGCCCCAGAGGCGGTGAAATTACTCTCTCATCCTACCAAGGTTCAGCCGCAGGGAGCCAGAAGGAATGGCTATGAAGGAACATTACTTTTTGCTCACTCAGAGAAGCAGATACCACAAGGAGTAGATCTGCAGCTTATAGTAACACACTAGCAGCACTCACCCTCATTACTCTGCCATGGCTAAGTTTAAACCGGTGACTCAAGAGAATGTGGGAAAAAGGTAACTGACTGAGGTAGTTAGGTTATTTTGTGTTGTACCTCAGATTCACCCAGCACTTCAACCACTGAGTGGATTGGCATCATGAAACACCAAAACTCCCCTTACATTATACCGTGGTATTGGAAATCTGAAGTCTACCACAATGCTGAATTAGTCAGCCAGTCAGGCAGCATCTGTGTAGCAAAGTTCAAAATTCAGGTCCCCTAATTCATTTCCGGTACCTTTAAATTCCTTACTTTTACAACAACTTGTCTTTAATATTTAAATGTTTTTCTTTGTCCTGGGGCATAGTTTAAGAAATATTGAATGTAAAGGTCTACTGAAGAGCTGCACACTGGGAGCAGAGCTCATTGGGAAGGAATGGCCACTGAGGGAGCTGTCCATGGGAATGGGTGCCAACAGGAGACACACTCACTGATAGAGGCTCCCAGTAAGAGTGAGTGCCCACTGGGCCGAGAGCCCTTTGGGCAGTGTGCCTGCAGGAGGGGTACCTACGGGTTGGAATTGCCCTTTGGGTAGTGTGCCTGCAGGAGAGGTACCTACGGGTTGGAATTACCCTTTGGGTAGTGTGCCTGCAGGAGAGGTACCTACGGGTTGGAATTGCCCTTTGGGTAATGTGCCTGCAGGAGAGGTACCTACAGGTTGGAATTGCCCTTTGGGCACTGTGCCTGCAGGAGAGGTACCTACAGGTTGGAATTGCCCTTTGGGTAATGTGCCTGCAGGAGAGGTACCTACGGGTTGGAATTGCCCTTTGGGTAATGTGCCTGCAGGAGAGGTACCTACCTGTTGGAATTATCCTTTGGGTAGTGTGCCTGCAGGAGAGGTACCTACAGGTTGGAATTGCCCTTTGGGCACTGTGCCTGCAGGAGAGGTACCTACGGGTTGGAATTGCCCTTTGGGTAATGTGCCTGCAGGAGAGGTACCTACCAGTTGGAATTATCCTTTGGGTAGTGTGCCTGCAGGAGAGGTACCTACGGGTTGGAATTGCCCTTTGGGATGTTTGACTGCAGGAGAGGTGTCTATTGGGTGGAATTGCCCTTTGGGGATTGTGCCTGCAGGAGGGGTACCTATGGGTTGGAATTACCCTTTGGGGAGTGTGTCTATTGGGTGGAAGTGTCCCTTGGGGGAGGTGCCCATTGGGAAGGGTGCCCGTTGGAATTTTTGATCTCCTATCTCCAGATTGGGCATTGGGTAGAATGAAGGGGTGCTTTGACTGGATTTCCAAAGGTATAGATTACACTCAACTACAGATATTTGACATTTCAAGCATTACTACAGTTGCTGGAGGCTTTTACAATCCATAAGGAGTATTCATGGATCATTACAATAGACAATAGACAAAAGGTGCAGAAGTAGACCATTCGGCCCTTCGAACCTGCACCGCCATTTTGAGATCATGGCTGATCAATTCCTATCAATACCCGGTTCCTGCCTTGTCCCCATATCCCTTGATTCCCCTATCCATAAGATACCTATCTAGCTCCTTGAAAGCATCTAGAGAATTGGCCTCCACTGCCTTCCGAGGCAGTGCATTCCAGACCCCCCACAACTCTCTGGGAGAAGAAGTTTTTCCTTAACTCTGTCCTAAATTACCTAGCCCTTATTCTCAAACCATGCCCTCTGGTACTGGACTCTCTCAGCATCTGGAACATATTTCCTGCCTCTATCTTGTCCAATCCCTTAATAATCTTATATGTTGCAATCAGATTCCCTCTCAATCTCCTTAATTCCAGTGTGTACAAGCCCAGTCTCTCTAACCTCTCTGCGTAAGACAGTCCTGACATCCCAGGAATTAACCTTGTGAATCTACACTGCACTTCCTCTACAGCCAGGATGTCCTTCCTTAACCCTGGAGACCAAAACTGTACACAATACTCCAGGTGTGGTCTCACCAGGGCCCTGTACAAATGAAAAGGGATTTCCTTGCTCTTGTACTCAATTCCCTTTGTAATAAAGGCCAACATTCCATTAGCCTTCTTCACTGCCTGCTGCACTTGCTCATTCACCTTCAGTGACTGATGAACAAGGACTCCTAGATCTCTTTGTATTTCTCCCTTACCTAATTTTACACCGTTCAGATAATAATCTGCCTTCCTGTTCTTACTCCCAAAGTGGATAACCTCACACTTATTCACATTAAACGTCATCTGCCAAGTATCTGCCCACTCACCCAGCCTATCCAAGTCACCCTGAATTCTCCTAACATCCTCATCACATGTCACACTGCCACCCAGCTTAGTATCATCAGCAAACTTGCTGATGTTATTCTCAATGCCTTCATCTAAATCATTGACGTAAATGGTAAACAGCTGTGGTCCCAATACCGAGCCCTGTGGCACCCCACTAGTCACCACCTGCCATTCCGAGAAACACCCATTCACCACTACCCTTTGCTTTCTATCTGCCAACCAGTTTTCTATTCATGTCAATGTCTTCCCCCCAATGCCATGAGCTTTGATTTTACCCACCAATCTCCTATGTGGGACCTTATCAGATGCCATCATTGCTGATGACAGGTGTAGAAACTGCATTGAAAGACATGATGATAACCAAGCAATTACTAACTTTTAATAACTTTTAAGTTTGCTAGTAATACATATTACACTTCAGCAAGAATAATAATAATAATTGCATTTATCCCAGACTGTCTTAAGTTTATGATGTTGAACACCCGCCCCCAAAAACCCAGGATAATGAATAAATGTCAGAATTTACCAGAGGAAGACGAAGGCATTGATATGCAAGGAGAAAGAAGCACTCAAATAAAGGCTAGTGAGAAACATTAAAACAGACTGCTAGGAAATTCACGCTATATAAAAAAGAAAAGATTTGCAGAACTCAATGTGAGCCCTTTGTAGACAGAGATAAAGGAAATTATATTGGGAATTTAAAAAATGGAAAGACATTGAACAATTATATTACATTTGACTCTACAAAAGTCATAGAAAATTTCCCAGAAAAAAGCAGAGAGCCACAGTACTAGAGTAAATTACGAGCTCAAAGAAAAACATTAATAGAAAGGTTTGCAGGACCTGAATAAGATGACAGTGGATTCCATGGTCATCATCTTCCAAAGTTCAGTCAAGATGAGAATGTTTCCCACTACTTGAAAATAGCAAATATGACCCCACTGTTTACAAAGGGGGAAGAGAGAAAACAAAAATCTTTTGACAGCTTCCCTTCAGTATTAAGAAAGATGTGGAATCCATCATTAAGAAAGTAATTTTAAGATTGCGGCTGCTAATCACTCAAAGTTAGGTATCAGTTGTGAGGAGGATGCAGAGAGGCTTCAGGAAGTTATAGCCAGGATAAGTATACCGTTGTGGATATTGTTATGGGGGATGACCTCCCAGGGGAATGCCACAGAGACCAGGTTACTAGCACTGAGCATGGGTCCGTGGTGCAGAAGGGAAAGAGGGAGAAGAGGGGAGCGGTAGTGATAGGGGACTTGATAGTTAGAGTAGGAGATAGGAGTTTCTGTGGACGTGAACGGGACACCTGTATGGTCTGCTACCTCCCAGGTGTCAGGGTCAGGGACATCTCAGATCACATCCACAGCATTTTGGAGAGGGAAGGAGAACAGCCAGATGTCCTGGTACATATGCCTTTGACATAAGAAGAAAAAGAAAAAGAGGTCCTGAAGAGAGAATTTAAAGAGCTAGGCAGAAAGCTGAGAAGCAGGACCTCTGATTTCTAGATTGCTACCAGTGCCACGTGCCACTGAGGATAGAAACAGGATGATTTGGCAGATAAATGCATGGCTGAGAAGCTGATGCAGTGGGCAGGGCTTCAGGTTCTTGGATCATTGGGGATCTCTTATAGGGGAGGAGGCATGACTTGTTCAAAAGTGACAAGTTGCACCTGAACCAGAGGGGAGCAATATTTTCGTGGCAGGTTTGTTAGAGCTCTTGGGGAGAGTTTAAACCAATTTGACAAGGGGATGGAAACTGGAGTGAATGGACTTCGGATAGGACAGTTGGTAAAAAAGCAAAGATAGTGTGCAGTCAGACTGTTAAGGAGGGCAGGCAGATGATAGGACAAAATTACAGCCAGCAGGGTGAGTATCGGTGCATTGGGGATGTAGAAGCAAAATGGGTAGCAAATACAGTACTCTAAGTGTTATATCACAATGCACAAAATATGGGAAATAACATGGATGATCTTGCTGCACTGTTACAGATTTTCAATGTTGTGGCGATCACTGACCCATGGCTGAAGGATGCTGCTAGTTGGGAGTTAAATATCCAAGGTTATCGGAGGGATGGGATGGTGGGCAGAGGGGGTGATGTGGCTCTGCTGGTAAAGAATGGCATCAAATCAATAAAAAGATGCGACATTGAATCCTTGTGGGTTGAGTTAAGAAACTACAAAGGACCTTGATGACAGTTTTATATAAAGGCCTCCCAACAGTAGCTGGGATGAGGACCACAGGTTACAACGGGAATTAGAAAAGGCATGTCAAAAGGGCAATGTCATGATAGTCATGGGCAACTTTAACATGCAGGTCCATTGGGAAAATCAAGTTGGTAATGGATCTCAAGACAGTGAGTTTCGTTGAATACCTACAAGATGGCTTCTGAAAGGCGTTTATTGTTGAGTCCACTAGGGGATTAACAATACTGGATTTGTGTTATGTAATGAATCAGAGGCAGTTAGGGAGCTTAAGGTTAAAGGAACTCTTAGGGAAGCAGTGATCACAATATGATTGAATTCAACTTGAAATTTGTTAGAGAGAAAGTAAAGTCTGATGTAGCTGTATTTCAGTGGAGTAAGGGAAATTACAGTGGTATGAGAGAGGAGTTGGCCAAAGTAAATTGGAAGGAGCTGCTAGCAGGGCTTGAGTTTCTGGGGGAAAATGAGGAAGGTGCAGGATAGATATATTCCAAAAACAAAGAAATACTTAAATGGCAAAATAGTACAACCATGGCTGACAAGGGAAGTCAAAGCTAATGTAAAAACAAAAAAGAGGGCATATAACAAAGCAAAAAATAGTGGGAAGAGAAGGGATTGGGAAGTTTTTAAAAACCTACAGAGAGCAACCAAAAGAATCATTAGAAAGGAAAAGATGAAATATGAAAGCAAGCTAGCAAACAATATCAAGGTGGATAGGAAAAACATTTTCAAAAACTTTTTATAAAAAATAAAAGCGAGATGAGAGTGGATAAAGGACCGCTAGAAAATGAGGCCTGAGAAATAATAACAGCGGACAAGGAGATGGCAGATGAACTAAATTAGTATTTTGCCTCAGTCTTCACTGTGGAAGACACTAACAGTATTCCAGGTATTGAAGGGTGTGGGGGAAGAGAAGTGAGTGCAGTTACTA
Organism: Hemitrygon akajei; assembly: GCF_048418815.1. Classification (NCBI taxonomy): domain Eukaryota; kingdom Metazoa; phylum Chordata; class Chondrichthyes; order Myliobatiformes; family Dasyatidae; genus Hemitrygon; species Hemitrygon akajei. Next base: position 9,524,536 of record NC_133153.1, on the reverse strand, counting down.
TTACAAGGGAGAAGGTGCTCAAAAAGCTGAAAGACCTAAAGGTACACAAATCACCGAGGCCACCCATAACTGCACACTAGGGTTCAGAAAAAGGTAGCGATAGAGATTAGGGAAGCATTAGTAATGATCTTTCAAAAATCATTGGACTCTGGCATGATGCTAGAAGACTGGAAAACTGCAAATGTCACTCCACTCTTTAAGAAAGGAGGAAGGCAGCAAAAAGGAAATTATAGACCAGTTAGCTTGACCTCAGTAATTGGAAAGGTGTTGGAGTCAATTGTTAAGGGTGAGTTTATGGAGTACCTGGTGACACAGGACAAGATAGGACAAAGTCAGCATGGTTTCCTTAAGGGAACAGCTTGCCTGACAAACCTGTTGAAATTCTTTGAGGAAATTACAAATAGGATAGATAAAAGGGAGTGCAGTTAATGTTGTATATTTGGACTTTCAGAAGGTCTTTGGCAAGATGCCACATGTGAGGCTGCTTACCAAGTTAAGAGCCCATGGTATTACAGGAAAATTTCCGGCATGGTTAGAGTATTGTCTGATTGGTAGGAGGCAGCGAGTGGGAATAAAAGGATCCTTGTCTGGTTGGCTGTCAATGACTAGTGTTCTGCAGGGGTATATCAATGATTTAGATGAAGGAATAGATAGCTAGGTTACCAAGTTTACAGTTGTTAGTGTGATTGGTGGCAGGGCAAGTAGTGTTGAGAAAACAGGTAGGTTGCAGAAGGAGTTAGACAGATTAGGAGAATGGGCAAGAAAGTGGCAAATGAAATTTGATGTTTGAAAATTCATGTGCAGACTATTTTCTAAACGGGGAGAAAATCCAAAAACCTGAGATGCAAAGGGACTTCAGAGTCCTTCTGCATTACACTCTGAAGGTTAACTTGCAGGTTGAGTCGGTGTTGACGAAGGCAAATGCAATGTTAGCATTCATTTCAAGAGGTCGAGAATACAAGAGCAGGGATGTGATGCTGAGGCTTTATAAGACACTGGTGAGGTCTCATCTTGAGTACTGTGAACAGTTTTGGACTCTTCATCTAAGAAAAGATGTGCTGGCATTGGAAAGTGTATAATTATATCTGAGGAAGAATGGACAATAATATAGAGGTATCAATGGAAGTGTACAGGTTCACAGAAATGGAGGGAGTTCGAATGGAAAAACTTGATAAGATATTTTATTACATCCTCTCAGAAATCCCATTATGACAGTAACCTCCCTGTTTGCTGGAGAAATTGTGGAAATCAAAATGCAAACCATTATCATATTTTCTGGGAATGGCCTGTTATCAAAGACTATTGGAGTCGGATACACAATGTCCCACAAGACATCTTTAAATGTGAAATACCCTTAGAAAGTAAGACCATATATTTTGGGTATATACCTCAAGAATGGTTGAAAAGAGATGAATATTTAATGAATATACTGTCGGTGGCTGGTAAAAAGACTCTTACTAGGAAATGGTTATCACAGGAGAGCCCAACCTTGAATGCATGGATGGAAATTACAATGGACATTTACAAAATGGAGAAGATAACAGCATCTGTTAATCATAAGTTGGAACAATTTGATTCATACTGGGAAAAATGGTTTAACTACATAACACCTCACAGGCCTGATTTTATTCTCACAAATCAATGAATATGTTGTAAAAAAAAATCACTCCCTACTTGTACATAGTTTTCTCCCTTCACTTGTTCTTTCTTTCCTCTCTTTTCTGTAAGTGTATACCTCAGATAAATATTATGTGGAGATTTGTGGCATTTATCATGATATGTATGTACAATGTCTGAAATACATCTTATGGAAATGTACGCTTGATGATGAACTTCAATAAACAATAAATTACAAAAAGGAAGTGTTCAGAGGAGGTTTACAAGGATGATTCTGGGAACGAAAGGGTTATCATATGAGGAATGTTTGATGGCTCTGGATCTGTAATTGCTGGAATTCAGAAGGATGGCGGGGGGAGGGATCTCATTGAAAGTCCTGGACAAAGTAGACCTGGAAAGGATGCTTCCCATGGTGGGAGAGTCTAGGACAAGAGGGCACAGACTCAGTATAGAGGGGCGTCCATTTAAAGAGATGTGGAGAAATTTCTTTAGCCAGAGGGTGGTGAATTTGTGGAATTTGTTACCAGAGGCCGCTGTGGAGTCCAGGTTGTTGGGTGTATTTAAGGCAGAGTTTGATTGGTTCTTGAGTGTACACAACATAAAAGGATATGGGGCGAAGGCCGGGAGTGAGGCTGAGAAGGGGAAAATAGGATCAGCCATGATTGAATGGTGGTGCAGAGTTGATGGGCCAAATGGTCTAATTCTACTCTTATGTCTCATGGTCTCTATAAGTGAACAGACAGAGGTGTTGCAGATGAATATAATTTGAAAACTGTGACATTATCCACTTTGATATATAAAAAAACAAAGGCAGAATACTTCTTTAAAAACTGATGAGAGACTGAAAGGTGTTCAGAAAGCCCTGGGTGTCCTTGAGTCACTGAAAGTTAACACCAGGTTCTGAATGTAATTATGAAAGCAAGCAGTATCTTGGCCTACATGGCAACAACAGGATAAGAGTGAAGCTTAGATAGATCCCTGGTGATAATGCATCTAGAATATTATATATTGTGTCCCTACCTAAGGAAGAATATGCCCACCACAGGGGAGAATAGAAATTCACTAGATTGACTCCTGGTTGATGGGTTTGTAATGTAAAGGGAGATTAAACCAAGTGGGTTTGTACTCTGCAGTTTAGAAGACTGACAGGCGATTTAATTGATATGTGCAAAATTCTTACACGGCTTGACAGGGTGGATGTATAACTAATGTTTCTCCTGCCTGGTGTTGCTATAACCAGTTCTGCAGTCTCAGAATGAAAGGATATTATTCAGCATAGAACTGAGAAGGAATTTCCTAAACACAGGTACTGAATCTGTTTGTGTTTACTACCCAAGAAGACAGTAGAACCCCAGTTACTTCATATATGCAAGACAGGGTCTCGAACCATTCAAATATTAAAGGAGTTATAGGAAATAGGATTTGTGGCACTGAAGTTAAACATGATCTGAATGAATGTGGAGCATGAATTAAGGGTTGAATGACTCACTCCTGCTTACATCGCTTATGGCCTCACATTATGTAAATATTCAACTCTCTGTCAGACAAACATCAAGTAGACGGAACGCAAGAGATTCTGCAGCATTTTGTGTGTATTGATCAAGGAGACTGTGGTAAACCGGCTCCAAGTTACCCCATCCTTCAGTGCTTTCCAATACTTTCCCCCCTCAGAAATCAGAGGCCAGACATTGAAACAAAAACGAAAAAAAAAAATCTGTGGAAGAAGTTGAGGCTCCATTGTGATCAGATCAGAAATTATTGCAGAAGACGAGAAAGGTTCCTGGCAAAAGAGATGGCAATAAACCTTCCTCCATCATTCCTCATGGCTGTGACCTTAAGATAATGGTCCTTAAGGGGGTTACATTACAGTGCAACACAGACAAAATGCTGGAGGAACTCAGCAGGCCAGGCAGCATCTTTGGAAAAGAGTACAGTCGACATTCCAGGCCGAGACTTCTTCAGCAGGGCCGAAGGGTTTCGGCCCAAAATGCCAACTGTACTCTTCTCCATAGATACTGCCTGGTCTGATGAGTTCCTCCAGCATTTTGTGTGTGTGTGTGTTGCTCAGATTTCCAGAACCTGCAGATTTTCTCTTGTTTTTGATTACATTGCGTTGCAACTGATGCACCATCAATAACTCTCGGAGACGTGAGTCAAGGTAGGCTTTTATTGGCTGGAAGAAAGCACTGTCAGCAGCATGAGACCACCACACAACATCCTGGAGACTGAGGGGGGAGCAGTGCCTCCAATCGCCTTTATACAGGGGTCTGTGGGAGGAGCCACAGGAGCAGTCAGCAGGGGGGGGCGTGTCCAGACAGGTATATGTAGTTCACCACAGCAACCACCTTCCACTCATCTGCCAAGAAACGTTGCCAGGAAATCGGTCACCGAGGGTAGGAGCAGAGGAAGCCACACTGAACAGTGCAGAGTGTGTGGAAGCCTGCACTTCTGTACTGTAGTCACTTCCCCATCCAGAACTCAAGGGATTTCTCAGTGAAGATGCTGAGAGGAAGGTCTGTTCTGCATCCTTTTTTTAGGATGTTATAGAACATAGAACAATACAGCACAGAAACAGGCCCTTTAGCACAGAACAAAGCCCTGAATCAAATAAACTAGCAATCAAATAGCTGAATAAACTAATCCCCTAAGACAACACATTGTCCATTTCCTTCTATTTTCCTAGCATCTATGTGTCTATCTGAATGTCTCTTAAAGCTCCATAATGTATCTGCCTCTACCACCACCCCAGGCACCCATCACTCTGCGTAGAACTAAAACTGCCTCTCACATCTCCTTTAAAATTTCCCCCTCTCACGTGAATGGATTTTATTTCTAGATACTTTGATAAAATCCCTCAAAGAGACTGTAATTGAAGTCCATGCAACTGAAACCAAGTTATTGATGGCTCGGAAATCAGCTGAATGGGTGGAGGCAGAGAGTAGGGTAAAGGACAAATGTTCTAACTGGCAGAATGTATGTAAATTATATGGCTAATGGAGGAAAGAGATATGCTAGGTTAATGGTACTAAGGTAGGCACCGTGAATTGAAGTGTCAAATTACAAAGGGGATCTCAATCAATTAAGCAAAGTATTTGAATTTATGACATTTAGATCCCACCCAGACAAATGTCAGGTCATCCACTTTGAACTTAAAAAGGCAATGAACAGAGTACTTTATAAATGCTAAAAGATGAAAGCAGTTAAAATCAAGAGGAAATTGGGGATCCATGTATTCATAAGTACAGATAGCCCAATGGAACTGTATTCCTTGTACCAGTAAAACTCCATTAATGGCATGTCCAGTGTGTTGGACTGATTTCTGCACTTTGGATGTTATTTCAGTTACTGCTCCAAAACATTTTAATCACTCTTTTTAGAAATGTTGCTTTGCAGAGAGATACATTTGCCAAAGAATCTGATAAGTTTAAAGGGAGCTTAGGGAAAAGGAAGCAGATACACTTCAAAGGAGCACAGACACTGGGACTGTGACGTGTGAAAGAGGGCACAGAAACTGGCCCACGTGAGTCAAAGGGAGCTCAAGAATCTGAGCTCCAGTGAATGAACAGGGACATGGGATCTGATCTCCAGTACATTAAAGCAGTGCAAAACAGAAGCCAAACCATCAGGATTTCCAAATGGACTGATCATTTATCAGAATTTACTCAGCATAGGTGAGGCCCCAGGGGGCTAGTGAGTAGCTAACGTACCTCTATTTAAGAGGGAGCAAGGAAAAATCCAGGGAACTATAGTCTGGTAAGTTTCGCATCAGTGGCAGGGAAATTGCTGGGAAAGTTCTTGGGGATAGGATATATGAGCATTTGGAAAGCCATGGCCTAATTAGGATAAGTCAGTATGGCTTTGTGCTGGGCAGGTCATGCCTTATCAATTTGATTGAATTATATGTCCAGGTGACGAGAAAATTGATGAAGGTAGAGCAGAGGAAGTTGCCTACATGGATTTTAGTAAAAGGTGTTTGACAAAGTCCCTCATGGGAGGCTAATCCAGAAGATTAAGATGCAAGGGGTCCGTGGTCAATTGGCTGTTTGGATTCAGAACTGGCTTGCGCATGGAAGACAGAGGGTAGTGGTCGTGGGGACTTTTTCAAGCTGGAGGTCTATAATTAGTGGTGTTCTGCAGGGATCTGTGCTGGGACATCTGGGGTTTGTGATGTAAAAAATAACCTGGATGAAATGTAAATGGGTGGGTTAGTAAATTTGCAGATGATAGCAAGATTGGTGGTGTTTTGGATAGTGCAAAAAACCTGCAAAGAATTCAGCATGATATAAATCAGTTGCAGATGTAGCTAGAGAAATGGCAGATAGAGTTTAACCCAGATAAATGTAAGGTGTTATACTTTGGTAAGGCAAATGCAAGGAGACAGTACACTGCTAAGGCAAAACTCAGTGTGCTGAGCAGAAAGATCTTAGGATTCATGTTCCTGAAAAAAGACTACAGGTAGTTAGGAAGGAAGTTGAGAAGCAGGACCACAAAGGTAGTAATCTCGGGATTACTGTCTGTGCCACGTGACAGTGAGAATAGGAAGAGAGTGAGGTGGAGGATAAATGTGTGCCTGAGGGATTGGAGCGGGGGCAGGGATTCACATTTCTGGATCATTGGGACCTCTTTTGGGGCAGGCGTGACCTGTACAATACGGATGGGTTGTACTTGAATCCCGGGGGACCAATATCCTGACGAGGATGTTTGCTAAGGCTACTGGGGAGAATTTAAACTAGAATTGGGGGGTGGGAACCGAACTGAAGAAAACTGGGGAAGAGGAGGTTAGCTCACAAATAGAGAAAGCTTGTAGACAGTGCGAGAGGGTTTGAGATGTGTCTATTTTAATGCAAGGAGTGTTGTGAACAAAGTGGATGAGCTGAGAGCATGGATCAGTACTTGGAGATATGATGTGGTGGCCGTTACACAGACTTGGATGGCTCAGGGACAGGATTAGTTACTTCAAGTGCCAGGTTTTAGATGTTTCAAAAAGGATAGGGAGAGAGGCAAAAGAGGTGGGGGCGTGGCACTGTTGATCAGAGATGGTGTCACAGCTGCAGAAAAGGTGGACGCCATGGAGGGATTGTCTACGGAGTCTCTGTGGGTGGAGATTAGGAGCAGGAAGGGTCAATACTTTACTGGGTATTTTTTATAGGCCGCCCAATAGTAACAGGGATATCGAGGAGTAGATAGGGAAACAGATCCTGGAAAGGTGTAATAATAACAGAGTTGCCGTGATGGGAGATTTTAATTTCCCAAATATCGATTGGCAACTCCCTAGAGTAAAGGGTTTAGATGGGATGGAGTTTGTTAGGTGTGTTCAGGAAGGATTCTTGACACAGTAGATAAGCCTACAAGATTTGGTATTGGGAAATGAACCTGGTCAGTTGTCAGATCTCTCAGTGGGAGAACATTTTGGAGATAGTGATCATAATTCTATCTCCTTTACAAAAGCATTGGAGAGAGATAGTAACAGACAAGTCAGAAAAGTGTTTAATTGCAGTAAGGGGAATTATGAGGCTAAGAGGCAGGAAATTGGAGGCTTAAATTGGAAACAGATGTTCTCAGGGAAAAGTACAGAACAAATGTGGCAAATATTCAGGGGATATTTGTGTAGAGTTCTGTATAGGTATGTTCTAATGAGACAGGGGAGTTATGGAACCATGGTGTACAAAGGCTGTAATAAATCTATGGAACCATGGTGTACAGAGGCTGTAATAAATCTAGTCAAAAAGAAAAGAAAAGCTTACAAAAGGTTCAGAGAGCTAGGTAATATTAGAGATCTAGAAGATTATAAGGCTACTAGGAAGGAGCTTAAGAAGGAAATTAGGAGACCCAGACAGGGCCATGAGAAGGCCTTGACGGGCAGAATTAAGGAAAACCTCAAGGCATTCTACAAGTATGTGAAGAGCAAGAGGATAAGACGTGAAAGAATAGGACCTATCAAGTGTGACAGTGGGGAAGTGTGTATGGAACCGGAGGAAATAGCAGAGGTACTTAATGAATACTTCACTTCAGTGTTCACTATGGAAAAGGATCTTAGTGATTGTAGTGATGACTTGCAGCAGACTGAAAAGCTTGTAGATATTAAGAAAGTGGATGTGCTGGAGCTTTTGGAAAGCATCAAGTTGAATAAGTCGCTGGGACTGGATGAGATGTACCCAGGCTATGTGGGATGCAAGGGAGGAGATTGCTGAGCCTCTGGCGATGATTTTTGCATCATCAATGGGGACAGAAGAGGTTCCAGAGGATTGGAGGGTTGCAGATGTTGTTCCTTTATTCAAGAAAGGGAGTAGAGATAGCCCAGGAAATTATAAACCAGTGAGTCTTACCTCAGTGGTTGGTAAGTTGATGGAGAAGATCCTGAGGGACAGGATTTATGAACATTTGGAGAGGTATAATATGATTAGGTGTAGTCAGCATGGCTTTGTCAAAGGCAGGTCGTGCCTTGCAAGCCGGATTGAATTTTTTGAGGATGTGACTAAACACCTTGATGAAGGAAGAGCAGTAGATGTAGTGTATATGGATTTCAGCAAGGCATTTGATAAGGTACCCCATGCAAGGCTTATTGAGAAACTAAGGAGGCATGGGATCCAAGGGGACATTGCTTTGTGGATCCAGAGCTGGCTTGCCCATGGAAGGCAAAGAGTGGTTGTAGATGGGTGATATTCTGCATGGAGGTCAGTCACCAGTGGAGTGTCTCAGGGATCTGTTCTGGGAACCTTACTCTTTGTAATTTTTATAAATGACGTGGATGGGGAAGTGGAGGGATGGGTTAGTAAGTTTGCTGATAACACAAAGGTTGGAGGTGTTGCAGATAGTGTGGAGGGTTGTCAGAGGTTACGTCGGGACATTGATAGGATGCAAAGCTGGGCTGAAAAGTGGCAGATGGAGTTTAACCCAGATAAGTGTGAGGTGGTTCATTTTGGTAGGCCAGATATGATGGCAGAATACAGTATTAATGGTAAGACTCTTGGCAATGTGAAGGATCAGAGGGATCTTGGGGTCCAGGTCCATAAGGCACTCAAAGCTGCTGCACAGGTTGACTCTGTGGTTAATAAGGCTTATGGTGTATTGGCCTTCATCAATCGTGGAATTGAATTTAGGAGCCAAGAGGTAATGTTGCAGCTATATAGGACTCTGGTCAGACCCCACCTGGAGTACTGTGCTCAGATCTGGTCACCTCACTACAGGAAGGATGTGGAAGCCATAGAAAGGGTGCAGAGGAGATTTACAAGGATGTTGCCTGGATTGGGGAGCATGCCTTATGAGAACAGGTTGAGTGAACTTGGCCTTTTCTCCTTGGAGCGACGGAGGATGAGATGTGACCTGACAGAGGTGTACAAGATGATGAAAGGTATTGATCATGTGGGTAGTCAGAGGCTTTTTCCCAGGGCTGAAATGGTTGCCACAAGAGGACACAGGTTTAAGGTGCTGGGGAGTAGTACAAAGTAGATGTCAGGGGTAAGTCTGTTACTCAGAGAGTTCAGAGTGCATGGAATGGGCTGCCGACAATGGTGCAGATACAATTGGGTCTTTTAAGAGGCTTTTAGGTAGGTAGATGGAGCTTAGTAAAATAGAGGGCTATAGGTAAGCCTAGTAACTTCTGAGGTAGGGACATGTTTGGCACAACTTTGTGGGCTGAAGGGCCTGTATTGTGCAGTAGATTTCCTATGTTTCTAGCTCCGTGTAAGTGGCTACCCAGGTTGATTAACAGGTGGTTAAGAAGTCTGATGGAATGCTTGCTTTTATTAGTCGAGGTATTGAGTTCAAAGGTCAAGAGATTATGTTGCAACTATACAAAACTCTAGTTAGGCCACAACTGGAGTATCGTATACAGTTCTGATTGCCCCACTGTAGGAAGGATGTTGAGGCTTTGGAGAGGGTGCAGAAGAGGTTTACTAGGATGCTGCCTGGTTTAGAGAAACATGTGTTATCATGATAAACTTGGGTTGTTTTCTTTGGAATGGCGGAGGCTGAGAGGAGATCTGATAGAGGTTTATAAGATTATGAGAGGCATAGATAGAGTAGACAGGGAGTATCTGTTTCCCAGGGTAGAAATATCTAATACCAGAGGGGCATGCATTGAAAGTGAGAGGAGGTAGTTTCAAAGAGGATGTAAGGGGTAAGTATTTTTAACTCCGAGAGTGGTGCATGCCTGGAATGCATTTCTTGGTTTGGTGGTGGAGGCAAATACATTAGAGGCTTTAAGAGATGTTGCAATAGACACATAAATATGAGGATTCTGGACAGATATTGTTTAAGTAGGAGGGATAGAATTTGAGTGGGATTTGATTTGCTTTTTAGCAAGTTTGGCAGAACACTGTAGGCCAAAGGGCCTGTTCCCGTGCTGTACTCTTTCATGTTCTAGAGTATCTAAAGGTGTGAAAACAGGACTTACAACTCAACACCTTGCTAACACCACACCTGAAATACTATGAACAGTTCTTGTATTTGACCTTGAAAGGACAGCAGGAAGATTTTCCAAACACACACACACACACTCCTTGATTGACAAAAGGGATGTGTTTCAGGTAAGTGACATTTTCTGAATAATCATTACTGGTCAAACCAAATGGTGTGGTTTAGTACAAGGTCAACCTTTGCATGTCATTGCTATTGCAAAATGTATGCTGAAGAGGAATAGAATACCTGTGTTGAATAACTGAGGTTGTATTCCCTGGAATTTAGCAAGCTACTTGATTGAAATGTTAATACTTCTCTTGGCTGGAGAGTGAAGGGGGATGGAGAATAGACGAAAAATGAAAATAATTGATAAAAAATATCAATGTAGATTAAGGGTCGGAAGGTCCACTTCCACTAAAGCAGCCCCATGGATCAGCACTGAGCAGAAGATCCAGTTGGGAATTTGGGCTGGTCCAATTATGGATGTGATAGTGTTCCCACCTCATTACCTTTTTATTATGTACTCTGGTAATTAATGAGAGGAATGTTTGCCTCAAGTAACCAAAAGTATTTAATTTTTTTGCATGTAAATTGGGAAATGAAGCATGACAGGTTCAGCCAAGATTATTGAATCTCAGGAGGAAAGACCTGAGGTGGCTAATTCATCTTTTCTAATAGCTCCTACAGAGGCACCTTGACAGTTCTTTTGTACTGACTTGAGATGTAATTTTACTACTCATAATAATATTTTAAAAATCAATTGCAAATCATTTTTATGATCTAGGCAATTTGACCAAAAGTAAAATACTTTCACTAGATGCAACTGGAACCTCTGAGTATAGGTGGTACACAAGGAATTATGTGTTCCTTTGGAGGAGACCTGGTTATACACAAAGTTTCAGAACACACAAAGTAGCAACAGCAACTGTAAAAGGTAATGCTTATCTGCTGTCAAATCTGCTACACTGGAAAGTGAATGCACAGGAATGAATCAGCGCATCGCTCCACTAAAAAAACATTGCATTGACTGACAGCCTGATCTAGCAAAACTTATGCTAGGAAGCTCAATTTACATCTGGTGATAGATTTTGCGCTTGATTCAATTTTCTGGACTTTTCAAATCATGCAATGCAATAAAACAGAGCTTTATCAAGATGGAATGGTGCAACTGGTAGACTCCCCAAGGATCAGTGTGTGTTTCCCAATCAAATGCGAATTATATTACTGAACTGGAAGTATCCAGGTTTGTTGATAACACAGAATCAGATTGGAGGACACGTAGTGATGAGAATGGTTGAACTATGCAACTGGATATAAAGAGATTGAATGTGTCATGAGAGGATTATCCTAATAGGAGCAAATAAGTCAATTAGATCCATATACTTTGTAGTTTTAAAAGAATTATTAAGAAGATGCAAGTTCCTTTGGAGGCATGACAGGGAAGATGTTGAAATGGTTTCAACAAATAAGGACCACAAATAAGGGAGAATTGCTGCAAGATTAGATTAGGTCATTTAAAACTGAGGGGTGTAGAAATAACTTCGTCACAGGGAGTGGTGTACCTCTGGAAATCTGTAATTCAGAGAGCGGTGGAGGTGAGCTTACTTAAAGCAAATTAGATTCAGATTTGAACGATTTGGAAACAGAGACTTATGGGGGACTGGCACAGGAGAGGAGATGAGGCCCATGGCTGATCAATCATAGGGCAAGCCAGATGGGCTGAGTAGCCTACCCCTACTCTTATGTTCTCAAAGAGTCCTCACATTGAGGAGACTCTCATGAGAAGCAGTGATGGATTCTTCTTCCTGGACTAATGGACAGATTTCTAAAAGTTCCTATGTCTTTAGGGGGAACCATCACAACAACTCCACTCCTCAGCCTGGGAGCCCCCCTCCAGTGCCACGACTCAGAATCAATTACCACGCATGTTGCTCTATGGTTAACATGAGATCTGGTAAGATGGCGCCATTAAGTGGTGACTGCTTGTGATCAGCTCTGGTGGGAATTCATAGACACAGCCTTGGGTGCTTCAGCAAGCAGCATCATTTTAAGATGTTTAAGAAAATATCTCCATAGTCCAAATCAGCAAAACCTAGGCAGTGAATGCATTACCCCTTTAAGAAAATGGAAGTGGGGATGCCATTCCAGTTTACAGGTACAATTGAGAAGTATAGGCCTTAGACTTCCACTTCCGACTATCCTGCAGGTGAATATACAATCTCTGGACCTCAGAACAAGATTGCTGTATCAGAAGGACATCGGAGACCGCTGTATACTTTGCTTCACGGAAAAATGGCTATCATGTCATTTCAAATGCAGTGCCACAGCTCGACAGCTTCATCATTCTCCATAAAGACAGATGGCTCAGTCTTCTAAAGGCGGGTTATGCTTTATGATTAACTCATCGTGGTGCAAAAACATAGTGGTTCTGTTTCTGTTCATCTCAGACAAACTGGAACATCTAGTAGTCAAATGTCATCCATTTTATCTTCCAAGGGAGTTTCTGCCATCATCCTGGTAGCAGTGTATATTCCACCTCAGGCAACATAATCAATAGGCATGAAACAGCACACCCTGTCATTACGGGGGATTTCAATCAGGCCGACTTGCAGAAATCTCTGAACAACTACCACTAACATAGCATTTGTGGAACCAGAGAAGCCAACACACATGACCATCAACACTTACTGTGCCATCCCACACCCACACTTTGGAAAGTCCAGTCAGCAGGCTGGACTTCAACTCTCAGCGTATAGACAGAGACTGAAGACCACAGCACTAGTGGCGAGGACTAAGAAGGGTCAAGGGAAGTGGAAGAGTGTCTATAGGATTGCTTGGAGTTGGTGCACTGCACAATATTCAGAGATTCATCTTCGAGTCTGAGTGAATACTCTACACTTGTCACAACTTTATCAAGACCTGTGTGGGTGAGTGGGTGCCTTTGAGAACATACTGGTCACACCCAAACCAAAAGCTGTGGATGAACCAGGAGATTCATAGTCTGCTGAGGGCTACATCTGTGGCATTCAAGACTGGTGATCCAGAAATATACAAGAGGTCCAGATATGACCTACAGAAGGCTATTTTAAGAGCAGAAAAACCCCAATTTCAACTGAAGTTAGAGACAGAATCGGATGCAGTCAGCTATGGAATGGTTTGCAGGCCATCACTTCCTACATCATGAATGGCTGTGATGTTTCACTCCCAGATGAGCTCAACAGTTTCTACGCATACTTTGAAAGGGAGAATAAGATTACACCTGTGTGAATCTGAAGCGATCTTTGTCTCAGAGGCCGATGTCAGAACATATTTCATGAGCGTGAACCCTCACAAGGCGCCATGTCCTGATGGTGTATCTGGTAGGACGCTGAAAACTTATGCCAGCCAACTGGTGGGAGCGCTCGAGGACATCTTCAATCTCTCACTGCTGCAGTCAAAGGTTCCCACCTGCTTCAAAAGGGTGACAATCATATCAGTGCCTAAGAAGAGCGGGGTGAGCTGCCTCAATGACTATTGCCCAATTGCACTCACATCTATTGTAATGAAGTGCTTTGAGAGGTTGGTCATGGCTAGAATCAACTCCTGCCCAAGCAAGGACCTGGACCCACTGCATTTTGCCTATCACCACAATAGGTCTACGGTGGATGCAGTCTTACTGGTTCTCCACTTGGCCTTAGATCACCTGGACAACAGTATGACCAATGTCAGACTGCTGTTTGTTGACTACAGTTCAGTGTTCAACCCAATCATATCCTCAGTTCTAATCAACAAACACCAAAACCTGGGCCTCTGTACCTCCCTCCGCAACTGGATCCTTGACTTCCTCACCAGGAGACTACAGTCTTTGCAGATTGGAAATAACTCTTCCTCACTGGCAATCAACACTGGTGCACCTCAAGGATGCATGCTTAACCCAGTGCTCTATTCTCTCTAAACACATTATTGTGTGGATAGGCACAGCTCAAATATCATCTATTATTTTGCCAATGACAAGTGTTCTTGGCAGAATTTCAAATGGTAATGAGAGGGTGTACAAGAGTGAGATAGATAAGCTGGTTAAGTTGTGTTGCAGCAACAGCCATGCACACAATGTCAGTAAGAGCAAGGAATTGATTGTGGACTTCAGGTAGGGACATGTTCGGCACAACTTTGTGGGCTGAAGGGCCCGTATTGTGCAGTAGGTTTTCTATGTTTCAGGATGGGGAATTCAAGGGAACACACACCAGTCCTCATTGAGGATCAGAAGTGGAGAAGGGTGAGCAGTTTCAAGTTACTGGGAGTCAACATCTCTGAGGATCTATCCTGGGCCCAACATATTGATGCAATTAAGAGGATTGGATGACAGTAGCTATATTTCATTAGGATTTGAGTAGAATTGGTATATTACAAAGAAACTCACTAATTTCTACTGATATACAATGAAGAACATTTTAATTGGTTGCATCACCATCTAGTGTGGAAGGGCCACTGCAGAGGATTGGAAAAAGCTGCACAAAGTTTCATCATGGTTCCAGCTCCATCATGGGCACTACCCTCCCCAGCATCGAGGACATCTTCAAAAGGCAATGCCTCAAAAAAAAAATGGTATCCATCATTAAGGACCCCCATTACCCAGGACATGCCCTCTCTTCTTTGCTACCATCAAGACAGAGGTACAGGAGCCTGAAGACACACTCAACTTTTCAGAAACTGCTTCTTTTCCTCTGCCATCAGATTTCTGAATGGAAAATAAACCCATGAACACTATCTCAGTATTTTCCCTTCTCCTTTTGCACGACTTATTCAATGTCATATATATATATATATATATAGGCCTCCATCAGTCTTGATAGACCATGGATTTGCACCTTGGAAAGTTACCAGGGCACAAGCCTAGACAGGGTTTTTTTTATGGAAGACCAGCAGTTGCCCAAGCTGCAAGTCTCCCCTCTCCACGCCACCGATGTTGTCCGGGGGAAGGGTATTAGGACCCATACAGCTTGGCACCAGTGTCGTCGCAGAACAATGTGTGGTTAAGTGCCTTGCTCAAGGACACACACGCAGCCTCGGCCAAGGCTCGAACTAGCGACCTTCAGATCACTAGATGAATGCCTTAACCACTTGGCCACGTGCCAACATATTATAATTTATAGCTCTTATTTTTATGTATTGCAATGAATTGCTGCCGCAAAACAACAAACTTCACGACGTATATCTGTGATATTAAATCTGATTCTGACTCCAAGATCACCCTGAAGTGCTGTGCTACCATTTCCAGCAGCTCCCATCGTGAGCCATCACTTTAAGAGCCTCAGCCGAGGCAGGACATCGCATACAGTATGGAAGCAAATCTACAAAGCGGACTCAGTAACTGCAATAACAACCAGGAGACTTTCTGCTTTTCTGCACAAAGGCATGGTAGTGTAGTGGTTCACATAATGCTGTTACGGGCCAGTGACCCAGGTTTATCTCTGTCACCAGCTGTACATTCTCCTTGCGAGCGCATGGGTTTTCCCTGGGTGCTCAGTCTCCTCCCATATTCCAAAGATGTACAGGTCAGCAGGGTAATTGCCTCATTGGGCTGGGAAGACCTATTACCGTCCTGTATCTATAAATAAATAGATAGAATGATAGCTATAAGTAAACTATTCTACAAGCATGAAAGTTGTTTTCAATTGCCCTGGGTGAAATAGGCATGGCTTCAAGTTTCAATGTGTGATTTAACTCATCTACAATAGCCAGACCTGCTACCTATATTCACCCCTGTCCACCTCTTTCTTCCAATGAACTTCCAAACTCTTGAAATGTACTTGAGAACTCTATCATGTCAGTGTTCTCTTTGTCAGCTGCAATCAGAATTTCAGCCATTCTGTGCATTTCTGACAATTCATTAAAAAACCTTCAGGTTATTCCAATGCAAGGTGTCTGTTGGATTATGAAATGAAAAATTCCCAATTACAGTATGTCCATAGTAACCATGTTTATGTATTGCCAGACATGGGTAGGATATCATTTCACCCTGCCATAATGAGGAGAGTCAATGAATTCTCAACTCATAAATCCCAGCCTAAAAATTCAAAACAAAAGTAAATAAAGGTATATAGAAGCAAAATGATATGGCAAGAGATTTAAAACCATCTATGTAATATTTCATGCTGAAAGCAATGTTTGCAAAGCATATATGTGTCCAAACGCAAAATCTCAAATGCTGAAAAACTAAAATATGAACAAAAATGCTTGAAATCCTCAAGTCAAGCAGTGTCTATGGTGAGAGATTTTTCATCAGAACTGGGTCAAACCTACTGAATATTCCAATGTGTCTTCATTACTCTTCGGCATACATCGTGTTTGAACAAGAATTTGAAACGCCTTTTTTTGATGGAAGATCTGCTAAATTGTCCCTTCTTGGACTTGTATTTCTCTGCCATAAAACATTCGTTCACACCAATCCTGTACACAGCTCCAACTCCTCCTAGAGTCTCTCATTACCTGCCAGCTCAGGAAAGGTTACAATGGCCATTTGGCCTACTAATGACCAAGCCTTTGGGATACTGGAAGAAACTTGATCACCTGGGATGAAACCTGTATGGTCTCAGGGAGAATTTGCAAACTCCACACACCTGAGGGTTGGAATTGAACCTGGGCCATTGACTGAGGCTCTACCAGATATGCCACAATGCAACCCATAGAACACTACACCACAGAAACAGAGCCTTCTGCCTTTCTAGTCCATGCTGAACTATTATTCTGCCTAGCCGCATTAACCTACATCCGATCCATAGCCCTATATTTCCCGTCTCAGTACATATCTAAATTTCTCTTAAATGTTCAAATCAAATTCACCACTTCCACTGACAGCTTGTTCCACACTCCAACTACACTCTGTGAAGAAGTTCTCCTTCATGTTCCCCTTAAATATTTTACCTTTCACCCTTGACCCATGACCTCTAATTCTAGTCTCACCCAACCTCAGTGGAAAAAGCCTGTTTGTATTTACCCTATCATACTTTTGTATACTTCTATCAGATCTCCCCTCCCCTCCTATGCTCCAGAGAATAAAATCCTAACATATTTAACCTTTCCCTAAAATTTAGATCTTCAAGTCCCGACAGATTTCTTGTAAATTTTCTCTGCACTCTTTCAATCTTATTGATATCTTTCCAGTAGGTAGGTGACCAGAACTGCACACAGTACTCTTTTATTAGACCTCACCAAGGTCTTGCACAACTTCAACATTACATCCCAGCTCCCGTACTCAATATATTGATTTATGAATGCCAGTATGCTAACATTATAACCCTATCTACCTGTGACACTGCTTCCAAGGAATTATGGATCTGTATTCCCAGATCCCTCTATTCTACCACACTCATCACTCACCATGCAAGTCTTACCCTGGTTTGTCCCCCCCAAAGTGCAACACCTTGCACTTGTCAGCAGTAAATTCCCTGCCATTTTTCCAGCTTATCCAGATCTTGCTGCAAGCTTTGATAGCCCTCCTCACAGTCCATCACACCTCAAATCTTTGTGTCATCCGCAAATTTGCAGACCCACATTATCATCCAGATCATTGATATAAATGACAAACAGCAACAGACCCAGCACCGATCCCTGTGAAACACCACTAGTCACAGGCCTCCAGTCAGAGAGGCAACCATCCACTACCACTCTCTGACTTCTCCCACGAAGCAAAAGTTGAATCCAGTCTACTACCTCACCCTGAATGCCGAGTGACTGAACCTCTTGACCAACTTCCCATGCAGGACCTTGTCAAAGTCCTTGCTAATGTTCATGTAGACAATATCCACTGTCTTTCCTTTATCAGCTTTCCTACTAACCTCCTTGAATCTCTCCATTAGATTGGCTAGACACGACCTATCATACACAAAGCCATGTTAACAACCCCTGTCTATCCAAATACTTACACTGTATTGTGGATCCTTAGAATAATTCCCAGTAACTTAGTTGCTACTGATGTTAGGCTCACCAGCCTATTGTTTCCTGGATTATCCTTAGAGCCTTTCTTAAACAATAGAACAACGTTAGCTATCCTCCAATCCTCCAGCACCTCACTCATGGCTAAGAATGCTTTAATACCTCTGCTAGGGCCTCTGCAATTACAACACAGGCCACCCACATGATCTGAGGGAACACGTTATCAGGCCCTTGGATTTATCCACCCTAATTTGCCTCGAGACAGCAAGCACCTCCTTCCTCTGCAATCTGTACACAGTTCATGATCCCACTGCTGTTTTGCCTCAGTTTTATACACTTTGTGTCCATCTCTGGAATGTATACAAATGTAAAAAAAAACATTCAAGATCTCCCCCATTTCCTTCAGCTCCATGCATAGATGAACATGCTGATCTTCAATCAGGCCTTTCTTGTCCTTTGCCATCCCTTTGGTCTTAATATATCTGGAGAAGGACCTGGGATTTTTATTTCACCACGTCAACTACAGAAACCTCATGCTTCTTTCAGCCCTCCTGATTCCGCTCTGAAGTGTTCTCTTGCATTTCTGATACTCCTCAAGTATCTCATTTGTTCCTTGTTGCCTACACCTGCTGTGCAGCTCCTTCTTCTCCTTAACCAGGGTCTCAATGCATCTGATCTTTGTGTCGTCTGCGAACCTGAACACTCTGAGATACCCCGATGAGAAACCTCATGAACCACCACAGCCCGTATCAGTCCTGAACGGCCAACCCTCATTTAGAAACTGCGACCCGGATATATCGTTCAAGAAGTTTGCATGTCGTAATGAGATCACCTCTGCTGCACTTCCTCTGTTGTAAGTATTTCCTTCCTTAGGCTTAGAGTCTAGACTTGTACGCAGTATTCTAGGGTGTCGTATGAGTGGAGCACGATGCCTCTACTCTTGTGTTTAAACATTTTTCAACAAGGGCCAATGTACATTAGCCTTTTTAACTGCTGTTGAGCCTTCAAGTTAACTCAGTGATTTATGTACAAGAACACTTAGGTTTCTCCCAAACGCCAACTCCTTTCAAGCTCTCACTGTTCCATTTTTCTGCCAGTATGTATGATCACAATTTTCTCGACACTACACTGCCACCTAGTTTTGTACCATCAACATACATGAATGTAATGCAGGTGACACCCTCATCCAAGTCACTGAGGCAGATTGTGAACAGCTGGGATTACAGCTCTTTTTCATTGATCAACCTCTGGTCTCTGCATCCCAAGTGGAAAATAACCCACTTATTCATGACCCTTTTTCTCCTGTCCATAAGTCAACTTTCTGTTCACAGCAGTATCCTATCCCCAACATAGTTTACACCTACGTATTTAGTAATCTCTTGTGTAGCACTTTATCAAAGGTCTTCCAAATATAAAACACCAATTGTTTGTCTGTTTGCTTTTTTTGTTCTGTTTTCTTTCCTCCCTCTTTGCACATTGAGTGCTTGCTGTATTTTTCTTTAATGGATTCTTTTGGGCTTCTTGTTTTGTGGCTGATTGTAAGGAGACATAATGTACGCATACTTGGATAATAAATGTACTTTTGAGTTTCATATTGGATTGCCTCACTTTTTCTGCTCAGTACAGTCTCAGCAATCTTGGGTTGATTCACCAAGTACGATCTCCTTTTCATAAATCCATGTTGACTCTCCTAAGTCCTATAGTTATTTTTCCAGATCTCTTGTTCCACTTCCTTTATAATAGATTTCACCATTTTTCTAATAACTGGTCCATGGTTCCCCGATTCAAAGGTTCATAGAGCTATACCGCATGGAAACAACCCTTTGGCTCATCCATGCTAACCAAGTAGTTATCCAAGTTAGACCTATTGGTTTACATTTGGCCCAAACCCTTCTAAATCTTTTCTGTCTGTCATCCTATCCAAATATCTTTTAGATATTGTAATTATAGCCAACTCTACAGTTTCCTCTGGCAACTTGGTCCATATAACCACAACCCTCTGTGTGAAAAAAGACGCAAATCAGGTCCCCTTAAAAATATTCCCCTCAACATAAACCTATGACCTCTTGTTTTAGACTTCCCTGCCCTGGGGGAAAGATCACGGCCATCCATCTTATCTACATCCCTCATGATTTTATAAACCTCTATACGGTTATGCCTCAGCCTCCCATACTCTAGGGATCAGTAAAGCCCCAGCTTTCCTCTCATTGTAACTTAGGCCCTCCTGTCTGTAACAGCCTTGTGAATCTCTTCTGCGCCTTTTCCAGCTTAGTTGCAGTCTTCCTATAGCCGGGCAACTGCAACTGTGCGCTGTTCTCCAAGTGTGGTCTTACATTAGCTGCTTTCCATTTTATGGAAATCAGAGCAGAATCTGCAAAATGCTGGAAAATGACAAGTAGTGCCACTATTATGTCGCCAAGTCCTTCAAAACCCTAGGATGCAGATCATTAGGCCTTGGGGATTTATCACTTCTGTCTCATTAATTTTTCCAAACTAGCTTTTCATTAGCATTAATTTCTTTGAGCTTTCATTCTCTCTAGATCTGCAGTCCTCCATTGTTTCTGGCAGATTTTCAGCAAGTGCACTCACAGATGAATATAACTGAATATAATTGTTTCATTTTTCTGCCATTTCCTTATGCCCACGATAATTCCTTTTGTCTCACTCTGTAGTGGGACCCACATTAACTTACACTATTATTTTCCTTTTCCATATTTTCATAATCCTCCAAGTTAACTGGAAGTGACAGTAAATGCTCATCTCATTATCAGTGTCACATCTAACAAATGAATAATCTGAAGCCCAGTGCTCATGTTGTGTGAGGTACACGTGCATAGTAACCAGCAGATCTCCCCAGCTGTGCTGCTTGCTGAGCAATCAATGTAGACACCGAATTAGGGAAAGAATGGATCAGAAGAGTTGCAAGAAAAGGTGAATTTCCAAAAAGCCTTGATTCAAAACGTCCATTTCCCTCCAGATACTGCCTGACCCATTGAGTTTCTTTGGCTTTGGCAAAGCATCAATAAAATTCCATTATATCATTTCTTTAAAAAGTGATGACATCCAAGATATTATTTCATGGAAGGTGAAAGTTCGCCTGATTTTTGTTTTTCTGCACGGAGGGGGGAGGTGGCTGATGCTCTTGTAGTTGCGCGATTTAATTTGGGGTGATTTGTAAGTTTTTTTGTGGGGGTTTGACATTTTCTTTGAATGAAAACATCACGGCTATCTTTGTTTTATAGCTATCTGGAAAAGAGGAATCTCAGAGTTGTGTACTGCACACATACTTTGATAATAAATGAACCTTTGAAATAAATGCAAATAACTGCAGCAAGATGGTTCAAATCAACATTCTTCACATTATGTCCCTGATGCACCATCAATAACTCTCGGAGACGGGAGGCAAACGATAGACTTTTATTAGCTGTAAGAGACCATGATTAGCAGCAAGAGACCACCACACAACATCTCGGAGACTGAGGGAGGTGCAGTGCCTCCAATCGCCTTTTACAGGGGTCTGTGGGAGGAGCCACAGGAGCAGTCAGCAGAGGGGCGTGTCCAGACAGGTATATGTAGTTCACCACAGTCCCCTAGCTCAAAATACTGACATCTTATATAGTAGTGACATCACTCTCATATTTCTTTCTATTGCAATTCATATCTCTTAGGCTTTTTGTATCACGAGAGCAAACATTGGCTGTACCTGCAGCTATGCTACAATAAGCCACTACCAGACTGGGTAAGCTGTCATTGACATATAATATGGGCCAAGATGTGACTGTTGTTTGTCACCTCTGTCAGCTTTATTGAATCAACTGCTTTTCTATTTCCCCAAGTTGCCACGTTTGTTCAGGAATCAAGCCAACTCCCCAGGACATCCACTCAAGATGAGAGAACTGCCTGTGGAGACAGGACAGATGTTGGCAGATCACCCAGTCGATCAGTTATTATTGACTGGAGCCATCAGTGAGAACCTCACTTGTCAAGAGTGAATGCAGCTGGAGAGTTAATGTGCTGGAAAGAAGAGAATGAATGAGGACCAGCCTATAGATTTGAATGATCTGTTGTCTTTTTCAGCCTTTAAAAAAAAAAAATTCTTAACCAACGAGCTCCTATTCTGCGTGCAAAATTAATTTTGTCCTGTTGGGTCTTCATCTAGTGAGGCGATGCTTTGCTCCCGCAGTGCTAGCCTGCTTGCTGGGTGCAGTTAGCACATGCACAGATACCTCTCCTCTTCCTGAGCACAAATCATCTACAACCGAGAAATGCTGGATGCACAAATCCTTCGCAGCAGCTTGGAATGAAAAAAGATCTTGCCTCTCATTGCCCTCATTACAGTAGAGTACCAACAGATTGTACTTTCCTACAGCAATGAAACAGCATTCATCTAATGAACTGCAACACAGTTATAATAACAAGGAAACTGCAGGCCAGCCTGTTAACATTGAAATTGAATCACCAGCACTGTCTAATGTTTTGTTTTATGGTTTAAATGTAGATTTTACAGAACTTCATAGCTCTGTATTTTGCTTTCCTGAATTTGCATTTGCCCTCAGTCCAAACAGAACATGTATACAGCAAATGAAATTTGAATTTGCCTGGAAGATTGGTTGTACTATAGAATGACAATTTTTGTCAGCAATATTTTCAGCAATTGCAGATTTCCCAGAGTAATGAAGGAGAACAAAATCCAAGCAAACTCCACCTCATACTGTTTGTATCTTTCTTGGCTGAAATATATTAACTATTTGTTCTCTACAAGTATTTTCTTCCTATCAAGAATCAAAGGGGCATTTTAACCCACAGCACCAGGTGAACAGCCATCTGATCTGACCTGATCATAGTTTTCTATCAAAGCCGTTGATAATAGGATATGGAAGTGACCAGGTTTCACCAAATTCCTAATTTTTTTGCCCTCATCTGTAATCCCCAACAACAGTGGTCTCATCAGCAAACTTAAATATGACTAAACACAGCTCCAAAGATGAATTTAAGTTTGCTGATGGCATTATGTATTGAAACTCCAAATGTGTTTGCAAGAAAAACACAGGGGCTGGGGATAATTGTCTACTTTGTTTTGACTTTAGTGAGGTGCTCACTTATGATGTGGTGTCATAATGATGTATGGCATTCACATACTGTTAGATATAACCTTCTTATTTTAGAAAGGATATACTGACATTGGAGAGGGTCCAGAGAAGATTCATGAAAATGATTCCAGGAACGAAAGGGTTACCGTATGAGGAACATCTGGCAGCTCTTGGACTGTATTCCCTGGAATTCAGGAGAATGAGTTGGAGGTGGGGTTATCTCATAGAAATATTACAAATGTTAAAAGGCCTGAATAGATTAGATATGGCAAAGTTATTTCCCATGGTAGGGGATTCTAGGATAAGAGGGCACGACTTCAGGATTGAAGGACATCCTTTTAGAACAGAGAAGCGGAGAAATTACTTTAGTCAGAGGGTGGTAAGCCTGTGGAATTTGTTGCCACAAGCAGGTATGAAGGCCAAGCCATTGGGTGCATTTAAGGCAGAGATAGATAGATTTTTGATTAGCCAGGGTATCAAAGGGTGTAGGGAGAAGGCAGGGGAGTGGGGATGACTAGAAGAATTGGAACAGCCTATGATCAAATGGCAGAGCAGACTCGATGGGCTAAATGGCCTACTTCTGCTCCTATATCTTATGGAATTATGCAAACAAAGAATGCTTAATCAAACAATATGTTTACAATATTACTCATTATTACTGAAATATTAAATGCACCACACTCCACCCAGCGTAGGTATAAACTACAACTCATGATAGTATGCATCTCCACCCGGGTACAGTATAGCTGGTGATTGTGCAGTGTGCAAAGAGGGAAAAGGATGCAAGGCAAGCTTCTGATTCCCTGAAAGCGTAGTGTCTTCTGCTGACATTCCTCGCAATCCTTCCTTAGACTCTGGACAAACCTTTCCGTGAAGCCATTTGTAACTGGGTGTAATGGTGCAGATCTAATATGTCTTATTCCTGCTGAAAACTTCAAGGAGTTGGTGCGTTCTCCCAGTGACCGTGTACTCCGGTACTCCGGTCTCCGGGTACTCTGGCTTCCTCCCACCGTCCCAAGACATACCAGTTGCTAGGTTAATAGGTAAGTTATCCCGTGATTAGGCGAGGATTAAACTGGGGGGGTTGCCAGGTGGTGCAGCTCGAGAGGTTGGAAGTGCCTACTCCACACTGTATCGTAATCAAACAATTAATCAATAAATAACATTCGTTTTCAGGAATAACGGAAACTGATCAAAAACAAACTGTGGACTATTGCCACTGACTAAGTGTTCTGGAACACCAGTCCTTAAGAAGAGGCTTCTTAACGCATCAACAGCGGACACTGTTAGGAACAGTTCTGGCCACTTTGTAGCTGCGTCCAAAACTACCAAGAAATTTGTGTCCAACAAAATCCACATGCATCCACTACCAGGGCAATGCAGGCCATTCCCAGGAATGGAAAGGCGCTGCCCTCAGCATCTTCTGGACGTGTTGCCATCCCAAACAAGCCGCTTGATCTATCCCAGGCCACCAGACAAAGCTTCAGGCCAACACTTCCATTTTGACCTTGAATTGATGACCAGCATACATCTCCTCCAACACTTTAGCTCTCAGCTTGGATGGTACAACAACTCTCCATCCCCACACAAGGAAACCCCCGGCAAGGGCAAGGTCATCCCAATGCTGAAAAAAAATGGGGAAACTGGAATTTCTGTTGCACATTCCAGCCAGTTTGGGTGGCCATGTAGACCAGAAACAGTGTCAGATCTTTTCTGGTTTCCCTTTGGATAACCTCTGCCAATATAGGGAGACTTTCAATTTGCATTAGAGAGACTATACGTCAACTGGAGTGTCCTCTTTTGACAATTTTCCAGGTATTTCTTTTTATAAGAGCAAATGAGACAGTCCATTGTCAATTCTATGATAAGTTTTCCTCTTGAATTTGATCTTGTAAATGTGGTTCTCCAAGAAACAGTGCCCATCTCTGAAATCGCCATTCTGCTGTTGGTGGAACTCCCTTCTGTGGATTGAAAAACGGACTCAGTGGTTGATGATCAGTAATGAGGGTAAACTGTCTCCCATACAAGAACTGGTTGAGACATTTTATACCCCAAACCAGATTCAAGGTCTCTCGGTCAATCTGTACGTAATTTTTCTCTGCAGTGGTAAGAGAATGTGATACAAAGATTATGGGGTGATCACTTCCATCACTCATAACATGTGACATGTCTATACCTAAACCAGAAGGTGAGGCGTCACTGGACAATATAGATCATAATGTGCAAGTACGGTGCCTGATGTTACCACTTCCCTTGCCTTTTGGAAACCTCTCTCACACTGCTTTGTCCATTACCATTTCTTCTCAATCTGTATAATGAGTTCAAGGGGTGGAGCACGGTAGCCAGGTTTGGCAGGAACCTGTTAGACAATCCCTACAAATCCTAAAACTGTGATACGTCCTTTGGCCTTGGGACACCCACCACAGCTTGAATTTTCTCAGCCCACTTGTGTAATGCTAGTGCATCAGTGGTGTGATCACCACAGGACATCGGAGCAGAATTAGGCCATTCAGCCCATCCAGTCTGCTCTGCCATGCCGTCATGGCTGATCCCAGACCCCACACACCTGACTTCTCGCCACAACCTTTGATGTTCTGACCGATCAGAAAACTATACATTTTTGCTTTAAATACACCCACAGTCTCGGCCTCCACAGTTGTCTGTGGCAGAGCATTCCACAGGTTCACTACTCTTTAGCTAAAAAAAACTCCTTCTTACCTCTGTTCTAAAAGGTCACCCCTCAATTCTGAGGCTATGCTATCTAGTTCTGGATACCCCCCACCATAGGAAACATCTTCTCCACATCCACCCTATCTAGTTCTTTCAACATTCAGTAGGTTTCAATGAGATCCCCTCATACTTCTAAATTCCAGAGCATGCAGGCCCAAAGCTGCCAAATGCTCCTCATATGTTAACCCCTTCACTCACAGAATCATCCTTGTGAACCTCCTCTGGACTCTCTACAATGAGAGAACATCCTTTCTGAGATATGGGGCCCAAAACTGTTGACAATACTCCAAGCGCGGCCTGACTAATGTCCTATAAAGCCTCAGCATTATCTCCTTGTTTTTATATTTATTCACCTTGAAATGAATGCCAACATTGCATTTGCCTTCTTTACCACAGACTCAACCTGTAAGTTAACCCTCTAGGAACCTTGCACAAGGACTCCCAAGTCCCTTTGCACCACTGTTGTTTGAATTTTCTCCCCATTTAGATAATAGTCCACACTAGTCTTCCATTTACCAAATTACATTATCATACATTTCCCAACACTGTATTCCTTCTGCCACTTTTTGCCTATTCTTCCAATTTGTCTAAGTCCTTCTGCAATTACATTGCTTCCTCAGCACTACCTACCCCTCCACCTATCTTCATGTCATCTGCAGACTTTTCCACAAAGCCATCAATTCCATTATCCAAATCATTGACTAATAATGTGAAAAGTAGTGGTCCCAATACTGACCCCTGAAGAACACCACTAGTTACTGGCAGCCAACCAGAAAAGACCCCCTTTATTCCCACTTACTGCCTCCTGCCTGTCAGCCATTCCTCTATCCGTGCCAGTATCTTTCCTGTAATGCCATGGGATCTTATCTTGTTAAACAGCCTCATGTGTGGCACCTTATCAAATGCCTTCTGAAAAGTAAATAGAACCATAGAACACTACAGCACAAAACAGGCCATTTGGCCCTTCTAGTCTGTGCCAAAACTTTATTCTGCTAGTCCCATTGTCCTGCATCCAGTCCATAACCCTCTAGATGTCTCCCATCCATATACATATCCAATTTATTCTTAAAGCTTAAGAGTAAGCCCACATTTATCACGTTAGATGGCAGCTCGTTCCACACTCCCAGTACTCTGTGAAGAAATTCCTCTTAACGTTCCCCCTGAACCTTTCCACTTTCACCCTATAGCCATGTCCTCTCGTATTTATCTCTCCTGATCTAAGTGGAAAGAGCCTACTCGCATTTACTCTGCCTATAACCCTCATAATTTTGTAAACCTATATCAAATCCCCCCTCATTCTTCTTCGCTCCAAGGAATAAAGTCCTAACCTGTTCAATCTTTCCCTGTAACTCAACTCCTGAAGACCCAGCAACATCCTAGTAAATCTTCTCTGCACTCTTTCAATCTTACTGATATCCTTCCTATAGTTAGGAGACCAGAACTGTACACAATACTCCAAATTTGACCTCACCAATGTCTTATACAACCTCACCACAACATCCCAACTCTCATACTCAATACTTTGATTTATGAATGCCAGGATGCCAAAAGCCTTCTTTACAACCCTGTCTACTTGTGACACCACTTTCAGGGAATTATGTATCTGAACTCCCAGATTCATTTGTTCCTCCGCACTCCTCAGTGCCCTACCATTCATTGCGTATGTCCTTTGCCATTTCTTGACCCATTTTTGTGGCCCAAATGACATCCATTGTCTCTCCTTTGTCCAACCTGCTTCATACTGAGTGAAGGGCGCTGAGTAGGCTACGGTCAATTATGGAAAACCCTGAACATCCTCTACATAGCACCATCCAGAGACAGAGAAGCAGTTTCAGCGACAGGTTACTGTCGATGCAATGCTCCTCAGACAGGATGAAGAGGTCAATACTCCCCAATGCCATTAGGCTTTACAATTCAACTGCCAGGACTTAAGAACTTTTTTTTTTAAAGCTATTATTAATGCTTTTTGAGTTAGTGATTTAGATGCATATCATATTATTACTGAGTTAAGTATTGTATGTAATGAGTTTTTGCTACAACAAGTGTATGGGACATTGGAAAAAATGTTGAATTTCCCCATGGGGATGATTAAAGTATCTATCTATCTATCTATCATCTATCTACTTCCTCAAAGAACTCTAACAGATTTGTCAGGAAAGGATTTCCCTTTACAGAAACCATGCTGACTTTAACTTATTTTATCATTAGTCTCCAGGTATCCCAAAAGATCATCCTTAATAATGGACTCCAGCACTTTCCCAACCAATGAGGTTCGGCTAATTGGCCTACAATTTCCTTTCTTTTTGCCTTCCTCCCTTCTTAAAGTGTGGAATGATATTTGCAATTTTCCAGTCCTCTGGAATCATGCCAGAATCAAGTAATTCTTGAAAGATCATAACCAATGTATCTGCCATCTCTTCAGCGACCTCTCTCAGAACTCTAATGGAATCCATCTGGTCCAGG
Organism: Hemitrygon akajei; assembly: GCF_048418815.1. NCBI lineage: Eukaryota > Metazoa > Chordata > Chondrichthyes > Myliobatiformes > Dasyatidae > Hemitrygon > Hemitrygon akajei. The sequence goes on along the minus strand of NC_133153.1, from coordinate 9,496,322 downwards.
TGACTTTTCCACCTTTGAGTGTGCCGAGCACTTTTTCCTTTGTAATGGCAGTGGCGCTCACTCCTGCTCCCTGACACCCATGGACCTCTGGTGCACCGCTAGTGTCATCCACAGTGAACGCTGACGCAAAGTACTGAAGTTCATCCGCCATTTCTTTGTCTCCCATTAGTACCTCACCAGCATTATTTTCCAGTGGCCCAACATCAATTCTTACCTCACTTTTACTCTTTTTATAACTGAAAAACATTCAGTATCCTGCTTTATATTATTGGCTAGTTTGCCCTCATGATTTATCTTTTCCCTTCCTATGGCTGATTAGTTGCTTTTGGTGGATTTTAAAAACTTTCCAATCATCCAACTTCCCACTCACTTTTGCTACATTATCTGCCTTTTCCTTAGCTTTTATATAGTCCTTAACTACCCTTGGTAGCCACAGTTGCCAACCCCTGCCATTTGAGAACATTTTCTTCTATGGGACATATCCATCCTGCACCTTGTGAACTATTCACAGAAACTTCATCCACCTCTGCTCTGCTGTCATCCCTGCCTGTATCCTCCTCCAATCCACCTGGGCAAGTGCCTCTCTCCTGCCCCTGTAATTCCTTTTATTCCATTGTGAAACTGATACATATGAATTATGCTTCTCCAACTCAAATGGCAGTATAAATTCAATCATATTATGATCACTAAGAGTTCCTTAAGCTCCCTAATAAAAGCTGGATTATTACAGAACACCCAATCTAAGATAACTTTTCCCAGAGTAGGCTCAAGCACAAGCTGCCCTAAAAATCCATCTCTTGCGATCCCACACCAACCCAATTTTCCCAAACCCCTTGCATATTGACATCCTTCATTACAATTGTGACATTATTCTTATTACATGCCCTTTCCAGTTCCCTTTGCAATCTCAACCCCACATCTTGGTCACTACTTGGAGGCCTATATATAATTCCCATAATGTTTTTTGCACCCCTGCAATTTCTTAACTCCACCCACAAAGACGACATTCTCTGAACCTATGTCACCCCTTTCTAAAAATGTAATTCCATCTCTTACCAATAGAGCTACACCACCTGCTGTGCCTTCTGCTTGTCCTTTCAATACAAAATATATCCTTTGATATTAAGCTCCCAACTATGACCTTCTCTCAGCCACGGCTCTGTGATGCCCACAACATCATACTGACCAATTTCTGATTGCACCATGACTTGATCCACATTATTCTGAATGCTATATGCTTTTAAATATGACACTTGCAGTCCTGCATTCTTCACCCTTTTGAGTTTTACCTCTGTGGTACAGTTTAACACTTTGCTCTGTCTGCAATTGCACCCAATCATTGGCTGGTCCTTCCTTATACTACACCCATCATTTACTTTTAAACCTGCTGGCTCATCCTCAGCTCTATCATACTAGTTTCCATCCCCCTGCCATATTAGTTTAAACCTCCCAACAGCTCTAGGAAACCTGCCCACAAGGATATTGGTCCCCCTCAGATTCAAGTGCAACCTGTCCTGTTTGTACAAGTCACACCTGCCCCAGAAGCGGTCCCAATGATCTAGAAATCTGAATCCCTGTCCCCTGCTCCAATTCATCACCCAAGCATTTATCTGCCACCTCATTCTATTCCTATCCTCACTGTCGCGTGGCAAGGCAGCAATCCCCAGATTACTACCCTTGAGGTCCTGCTTCTCAACTTCCTTCCTAGCTCCCTGTATTGTCTTTTCAGTGCCTTCTTTTTTTCTACCTATGTCGTTGATATCAACACGTACCATGACTTCTGGCCTTTCTTTTCAGGGTACTGTGGATGCATTCAGAAACATTGTGGACCCTGACACCTGCAAGGCACACTATCAGCCATCTTTTTCACGTCCACCCAATCACCTGTCACCCTAACTGTACAGTCCCCTATTACCACTACTATCCTCTTCAGTTCCCTACCCTTCTGAGCCACAGTGCCAGGCTCAGTAACAGAGGCATGGTGGCTGTAGCTTCCCCCAGGGTAGATCGCCCCCCCCCCCCAACAGTACTCAAAATGGAGCACATATTGTTGGGGGGGGTGGCGGAAAACAGCCACAGGGGAGCTCTCCACAATCTGATGTTTTCCCTTCCCTCTCTTGACAGTGTCCCATTGATCTGTCTCCTGTAACCTTGGGGTGACTACTCTGTAGCTCCTGTCTATCAACTCTTCACTTTCCCTAACAAGCTGAAGGTCATCAAGCTGCAGCTCTGTTTCCTACCACGGTCCCCTGGAAGTCCCACGTCTGACACCCAGAACAGAAGACTGGCCCTGCAGACATAGCCCCTTTTCTTTCAGGAGTTAAATAAGAAAAGGAAATAAGCTCACCTCTGTCTGTTGAGCCAAAGCCTTACCACTCTGACTCAGACCACTCCTATGATGACCGCTCCACTAGACAGTACCTCTCTTTAATGGAGACTCCATTCCAGATCTGCGCGGGAACACTTCTATTTCATCTGTGCCACTGCCCAATCACAGTAGGTGATGCTTGACTTAAAGAATTTTCAATTATTGCATCATGCTCCAAGATCTTCCAATCTTTTTAACAAGATGAGATTGGAGATTTTCCAAGGTGAGATTTTGGAGATGTTATTTTTCATCCTCGCTGCTAATAATGATGTTATCCAAGTAACACTGAGTGCTTGGGCAGCCTTGCAATATCTGATGTTTTGCATTCTGCAAGAGTGCAGCTACAGACTCCACTCCAAAAATAAGTGTATTATAGCAATAAAGCTGTTTATGAAGCCTGCAAACTCCATGTAATCTCGTTCATTGACTACTTTATCACAGCTGGAAGAGCTTTGTAAAACTTGGGTGTGGCATTAGCCCACTGCTCTATTCTCCTTATACTCATGACTATGTGGCTAGGCATAGCTCAAATACATTCTATAAATTTGCTGATGATACAACCATTGTTGGTAGAATCTCAGGTGGTGACAAGAGGGTATACAGGAGTGAGATACACCAACTAGTGGAGTGGTGTTGCAGCAACAACTGGCACTTAACATCAGTAAGATGAAAGAGTTGATTGTGGACTTCTGGAAGGGCAAAACGAGGAACACTTATCAATCCTCATAGAGGGATCAGAAGTGGGGAGAGTGAACAGTTTCAAGTCCCTGGGTGTCAAGATCTGAAGATCTAACCTGGTCCCAATATATTGATGCCATTATAAAGAAGGCAAGACAGCAGCTATACTTCATTAGGAGTTTGGTATGTCAATAAATACACTCAAAAATTTCTATAGATGTACCATACAGAGCATTCTGAGAGGCTGCATCACTGTCTGGTATGGAGGGGCTACTGCACTGGACTGAAAGAAGCTGCAGAGGGTTGTAAATTTAGTTGGCTCCATCTTGGGTACTAGCCGACAAAGCACCCAGGACATCTTCAAGGTGCGGTGTCTCAGAAAGGCAGTGTCCATTATTAAGGATCTCCAGCACCCAGGGCATGGCCTTTTCTCACTGTTACCATCAGGTAGGAGATACAGAAGCCTGAAGGCACACACTCAGCAATTCAGGAACAGCTTCTTCCCCTCTGCCATCCGATTCCTAAATGGATATTGAACCCTTGGACACTACCCCACTTTTTTAATGTATATTATTTCTGTTTTATACAAGATAGTAGACAGATCTCAAATCTCAGCCAATTATAACCCCACAATGCTGACCTTAATATTTTTACCACACACAAGACCAATGTGGCTTGTTGGTAGTTGTATTGCACTGTTGCAAATGTCATTCCCACAGGAATGAGCTTTTCTCCAGTACAAGTTTTTAAATGGAGATCTGCAGGCTTCCATTCAGTATCTTTGAAATGCCATTCACACTGTTATTGAGGAATGACTGAAACAGCCGAGCCAGTGTCAGGTTCCATTTTAATTAATTTGCCATTCACTTCTGGTGTAAGCCATTTTGATTGTCTATTGTTAGTTTTCACATTGTGAATCATAAGGCTACTCAGTCCTGTGTCACTCTCATCATTGTCACACTTTTCATCAACAGCATATAGATTAGTGCTCTTTTTGAAACTGCAACTTGACTTTATCTTTTTCTCTTCCCTTTATTTTGTCTGCCTGACATGTTCTTTGTAAGTGTCCTGCTTTATTGCCCTTTCTGTTTGGTCTGATGTATAGCAGGTGAGTTCCCACCACAACGATAACACAAATTGTTCAGCCAGACAGGTTTCTGTTTAGACTTTACAATTATGTTCACACTCACTTTCATTCCTTACCATACTCAATTGTGTCTCTGTCTGCTGTTTCCATTGATACAGCTATTTCAACTGCCCTTTCAGTTCAGATATTTTTGAATGCCTGCTTGTAAGATTCCCAAAACTAAATTATCTTTCAGTGCATCATTAATCCCGTTGTCATCAATGGACTGACAATGTTCAGACAAACTCTTCAATTCAGCCACATAAGCAGTAACAGATTCCCTTTTCTTTTGATTCCACTTATGAAACCTAAACTGTTATAAAATCAACAATGGCTTTGGTTGTAAAATTTCCTGCATTGCTTTCATGATCTGAGCAAGGTTATTTCAGCTGGTTTGGTTGGAGCCGTTAAACTTCTAAGCAAGCTGTGTGCTCTGCCCCTTATTTCACTCAGTGACACTGGCACTCGATTTTCATTGGCTATTTAATTTGCTTCAAAACACTGCTCAATTCATTCAGTATATATAATCCAGTTATCTGTTGTGCAATCAAAAGTATCTACCTTTCCAATGTAGCCAGCTATTTCTGCTCTTTGAACACAGCAGGCCAGGCAGCACCTATAGGAAGCACAGTCGATGTTTTGGGCCATCGACACCGGCACTTTGTGTGTGTTGCTTGAATTTCCAGTGTTTTCTCGTGTTTGCGTATTTCTGTTCTTTTATGTATCATCATCCAGTACTCTTGTTCATGAAACAGAATCTGTTTTCTGTCTTTCTTTTTAAAAAATCAACCATCTTTCTCACCCTCTTCTGAAGAAAAAAAAGCACTGTTTTTTTTTTAAACTTGAATGTGTCTTTCTCCCCTTTCAAAGAAAAAAATGTGCTGCACTTTTTTTTATATAAACACAAATGTCTCATTGTGCTTCAACCTGGTTCTCAGGTTCATTTTAAAACTTCCTTGTTGCCACTGATGTGTTTTGTAACTCCAAAGCTAATCAAAAGAAAAACACTGGAGTTGGGAGTAACATGTCTACTTTGTTTTTAAATTAGTGAGGAGACACCTTTGACGTGCTGTTGTAATGACCTATGCCATTCACATATTTTTACATACTGTATACTCGTAATTAATTATGTGAACAAAGAATGTTTAATCAAATCTTACATTTACAATATTACACAAATATTACAGAAATATTAAATACATTCGCCCCATATCCCTGTAACTCTTTCCTATCCATGCACCCCCTGTTCAAGTGCCTTTCAGAATGCTGTTAATGTCCCACTTCCTCTAGCAGTTAATTTCGTATCCTTACCACCCTCAGCGTGGAAAAAGTCCTCCCTCAGTTTCCAACCAAATCTCTTCTCTGATACAAATGACAATTGACATTTTGTTATGATTCATGTAAAGATCTTTTAAATGCACTCACACTATATGAGCAGTTTGAAGGCCTACTCAGCCTGCACTCTTGCACTAAAACCAACCCATACACATTAAAGGTTTCATTAGTTAATGGCTGGAAAGCGATTGAACCAAAGCTAGTGTCCATGATGGCCTGCTGATGCAGGTAGCCATTCCAAATTTCTACATTTGTCCAGTCACTCAGAGGAGGGATGATAGGTGGGTGAATTAAAAGTTGCAACTTTGCACTCAACCTCAGCAAGACCAGTGGACTGATTGTGGACTCTGGGGAAGTTGGGAGAACACCCCAGCCCTCCCCGAGGTCTCAGAGGTGGAAAGGGTGAGCAACTTCATGGTTGGGTATTAGCATCTCAAATGATCCATCTTGGGCCCATTACATTAATGTAATCACGAAGAAGGGACATCAGTAGCTCTAGTTCATTAGGAGTTTGAGAACCTTCGATATGTCACCAAAGTCTAACTAATTTCTACGATGTACAGTGGAGAGCATTTGGACTGGGCAGGGAAGCTCCCATGTGCTGGATTAAAAGAGGCTCCAAAGGGTTATAGTCTCAGCCAGCTCCATCATCAGCACAACCCTCCCCACATCAAGGACATCTTCAAAATGTGGGAACTCAAGAAGGCAGCATCCATAATTAAGGACCTTCACTTTACAGAGCCCGCCCTCTTCATTATTACCACCAGGGAAGAGGTACAGGAAATTGAAGACCCACAGCAAATGCTTCAGGAACAGCTTCTTCTCCTCCACCATCAGATTTATGAACAGTCCATGAACCCATAAACACTACCTCACTGCTCCTCTTTTGCTCGATTTATTGTAGCTGAGAATGTTTTTGTGTCTTGCACTGTATGCTGCCACAAATGAACTGCTGAACTTTGTTACAACTCCGTTACTGCCCCATCAGAATGTCTGTGACAAAGTTCCTCAGCAACAGTGCACATCCATCAAATATAAACAAAGAACATCCTTTCTGAAAACTTTTCAGAAACTTTTGGATGTTTTTAAGAATATTTTTTCTTCTTATTTGACATTCTTTGCCTTTATATATCCCCCAATATCAGGCCTGCACGTGCCTTGGAGGAGTGGAGACATTGGCTAATGGGAAACACTGAGTCCTTCCTAATCTGCATTAATCTGCACTGGGTCCTCTTCTTGGAGGAATTCACCTTCACCAAACAGGCTCCAAGAACACTAACAGTAGGCACACTATCACAACAGTTTGAGTCAGCTGAAATGAAGATTAACACTCAGCCTGCCATTCCATATTCCCAGATACTCACCCCGATTGTCTGGGACTTTGAGAACCAGATCTGCCAGACCCTACAATGCGAGCCTGCTCCAGCCGACACACCCAACAACCACATGTTCGTGCCAGTGGCCGTGCGCTCTGAAGCACTCCAGTGGAATCACTCCTCACCTACAACGGATAGATTTTCTTGACGCACCATGATTGCAGATGTATGCCAGTTCACTGCTGCCTGTCCTCAATGTGTCTAATTCAATTCCTCCAACCAGTGGCCCCTTCAGCTCCTGTGGCCCCTGCTGGTCCCTCAATGACCAAGGTCCTACATCGCCATGGATTTCATCATGGGTTTGTCACATCCAATGGGGTCGCAGTGATCATGATAGTGTTGGGCCAGTTCTCCAAGCTGGCCCACTTCATTGGTCTTCCCAAAGCTCTGGCAGCCTCTGAGTTGGCTGACCTGGTTCTTCAATGTGTAGCTTGCTTCCACAGCTTCCCCCAGGACACTCTGTCAGACCAGGGCCCATAATTCATCTCCCATTTCTGGTGAGCCTCCTACTCCCTCTTCTACACCTCAGTGAGTTGTCCTTTGATTATCATCTGCAAAGCAATGGACAGTCAAAAGGAGCCATTCGGCGAGTGGAAAGTTTCCGTGATACTTCACTGCCTCTGACCCTTCTGCATTTCAGAAGTATCACCTCTGATCTGAACTTGCCCACAATCTACACACCTCCTCTGCCACAGGTATGGCACCTTTTGAAGTGTTTCATAGCCATGAACCACCATTGGCTCCTCCACAGGGAGTAACAGTAGAGGTCCTGTCCACCAGGTCCCTGGTTTGCCATTGCAAGAATGCTTAGAAAAGGGCACAGAGAGCTATCCTAGCTACGATCTACACCTACTGCCACCAGACTAACCACCATCTGCACCCAGTCAGACTACTCTGGCCGGGGACTGTGTTTGACTGTCCCCTCAGAGATCTGCCTCTGCACTTTGACTCCCACAAACACTCACCTCAGTTCACTGGTCCGTTTAAGATTACACGTTGCATCAACTCAGTCACTTGCCATCTCCAATTGCTACCACCCCTCAGGATCACACCTACCTTCCACGTGTCCTGCCTCAAGACCATCATCCATACACCATTCATCCTACCCGGACTGGCACCTCCAGAACCAGCGATGGTGGAAGGTGATCCAGTGCACAGAGTTCGCAGGTCGATTTATTCACATCATCGTGGATGGGGTGTGAAATACCTGGTCGACTGGGAAGGGCAAGGCCAGAGGAGTGGTGTTGAGTTTCACCTCGGATCCACTGCACATTGAAGAGTTCCACTGGGCCCATCAGGATTGCCCTGGTGAGTGCTGGCTGTAGAAGGTGGGAGGTGGCACCTTGTCATGGCTGCCCAGGCAGGCATTTCCAGTGTCCACCTAGCTAACAGACATCACCTGCAGCCTATTTAAACCCGACCGTCATCCACAGTCCCTCTTCACTTACAGAAACCAGCCAGCCACAGCCAGTTGCTCCTTGCCATCAGTTATCTTGTTGCCTTGTTGTGTTAAGTATCTGTTCTCTCATCCTGTGGACCCTCATGGCTTATTATTTTTAGTTTATACTGAAGTGAGATACTCCCCAATTGCTGGTGCTCCCCAATGCCATTAGGCTTTACAATTCTACCGCCAGGACTTAAGAACTTTTTAAAAGCTATTATTAATGCTTTTTGAGATAGTGATTTAGATGCATATCATATTTTTTACTGAGTTAAGTATTGTATGTAATTAGTTTTGCTACAACAAGTGTATGGGACATTGGAAAAAAAGTTGAATTTCCCCATGGGGATGAATAAAGTATCTATCTATCTATCTATCTATCTATCTATCTATCTATCTATCTAAGTGATTGCTCACTACTAAACTAGCTCTGTTGCTCTACATTTGAGTCAAAACTCCTGTACATTTCTTGACACCCAATAGAAATACATTTATTATTGGTCCTTGAAAGACAGACGTGAGGAGGCTGTTAAGAGTCAACTGCGTAAAGGGGTCTGCAGTTGCATGTGGGCCAAACCAGGCAGAGGCTGGGAATTAACGCTCTGAAGGACCAGATATATTCTAACCGTCTGGTACACACTGCACTGCCAGAGGTGTGATGATTGGGCAACACTTTAGTTGTCCTTCCAGATGGATGCTAACAATTCTGAGACTTAGTTTCTGCACTGTTATAATGAGGCACAATGCCATTTTAAGTGCAGCACCTCACTTCCATCTGAGCACACTTCAACCCGAGTTCTCTATCTCTAAATAATTCACTTTCTTTGTCTGTATCTGAACTGGCCAGTTCTGCTAGGGGTCACCCATTGATAGCATTGTCTCAGTTTCTCTCTCCCCCTCTCTTAGAACAGCCTGACTCACTGAACATTTCCTACCACTCTGCATTTCACAGTTTTTAAGTTCCTTTCTCTCCAACTCCCTTACAAACCAATGGAATGGATGACACTAGTTACATTTTATTCCATGACAATCTCAGCCTATTAAAGAGATTCCCTTTGCCATCACTATCTTCCATCCCTCTCCCTGTCTCCCTGGAGATTTTTCAAATGGGAATAACATATAGGAGGAAAAGGATCTAAGATCAGGCCTCCTTTGCCCATCCTGACTCTGCAGGGAACAGTTGGTTGAATCTACGCCCAACAATTCTTTCCCTCTGCTACCCGATTTCTGAATGGACATTGAACCGACGAACACTGCCTCACTACTTGTTTGTGTGCCTGTATATTTACTGTAACTTAGTTTTTTTAATGCATTGCATTAGCCAGCCAGTAGTGTAGTGGCATCTGCACCGGAATTCAAGGCGAGTGGTCCCGGGTTCGAACCCGGCCAGCTCCTTGCACAGCTTTCCATCTGTGATGGGTTGAGCGTCAAACTAGCAACTCAGCCTTGTAAAAAATGTATTGCGTCGTTCTGCTGTTGTAACGACAACAAATTTCACAACATATGCCAGTGATATTAAACCCAGTTCTGCTTCTGGCATCCTTCCCATCATGAAAGCACTGCCTCTCCATAGGGCAGGATGACAGGACTTGTCTTCTTCCATTGCCAGCCACGGCATACACGCTGCACGTCACCGTTCAGTGTTTGAAGTCAGCAGTGGACAGTGGCGCCAGAACCAATAATGGACAAATGGACCTGGGTAACTGCGGGCCCAGCAGGGACAATTACGCTGGTTAATAGCTGGAAGCCAGGAGCCATCTCTGAATGAGCTGCTATCACTGCTTGAAAAATGACTTGTATTAATGGCATGATGTGGGAAAGTTATCGTCTGGTTTTGTTATGACATTGAGCGTAACAGCGCGAGATGCTTGGATAGATGCCCAATGGTGCTTTTCGTTTCTTACATTTCTCTCCACAATGAGCTGTGTCCCTTTACTGCACCTCATTGTATCCAGCTGCTGACTAGTGCTGGTCAAGTCTCCATCTCCTTGTTGTTACTCCAGTTTACACCTCAGCTCACTTTTGAGGGGACATCAATAACTAGGATCACTTTCGCGAGTATAACATTCCAGTCTCAGTGTGGAGCTTTCAATAAAAGCCAACTACAAGACTCAGCAGGGTAGGATCGCAAGAGATCCAAGGCAACTCAACAGGCCCTTCAGAACATCGAGTCCATACACGCCATATTCCCTCAGGTTCGAACACTCATCTACAGTGGCCAGTCTATCTAACAACCCGCGTGTCGTTGAGGTGCAGAAGGAACTCTACGCAGTCAGGGTCAGAGGTCAGGATCGAACAGGGATCCTGGAGCTGAGAGGCAGTTGTATTACTCCCCACTGAGTTACTCACTGACTTTAAAGGTCTGTTTATAGAGGGCATGTAGGGAGTGTCTCTCGTGTTGAGACCATCAGTAACTCGAAGGTCAGTGAGGCCAGCGTTGAGTGATCGGCTGTTGGAGCAATGATGACTTCCTCTGGGGATCCACAGGGCGAGACTGCACACTGCAGTTTTTTACAGCCGGAAAGATCTCGTGTCAAGATGGACGTTCAAAATGGGCAGAGAATCTTTGCTCATCACAGCAGCTGACCCCCAGCAATGGCTCTGATCGTCGATAGCGGTGTTTCTGTACAACGTGGCAATGGATTTCCGCACCTCCACCTAGGAATGCCTCTTAGGAAGCAGCATATATGCTGGGGTCCACAAATTGCAGTATACAATTGCGGGTGACATTTGTGTAGATGGGCTGTCAGAGAATTCTGACAATGGAGCTGGAAGTTGCACCTCTCTCACACTCACTTGGCTGGCATCATAGAACATAACAGCAGAGTACAAGCCCACACGTACAAACAAGCTGGATGAACTCAGCAGGTCGGGCAGCATCCGTTGAAATGAATAGTCAACGTTTCGGGTCGAGACCCTTTGTCAGGATGAAGAAGGAGGGGGCAGGGGCCCCATAAAGAAGGTGGGGGAAGGGTGGAAAGCCAATCGGAGGAAAGATCAAGGGGTGGGGGAGGGGAAGCAGGGAGGGGATAGGCAGGAGATGTGAAGAAGGAATCTAAGGGGAAAGCACTATGGGTAGTAGAAGAAGGCAGAATCATGAGCGAGGTGATAGGCAGCTAGAAGAGGAGGAAGAGTGAAACTGGAATGGGGGAAGGGAGAGGGAGGTAATTACTGGAAGTTGGAGAATTAGATGTTCATACCAAAGGGCCATGATGAGGCCAAACTCAGGTTGGAGGAGCAACACCTCATATACCATCTGGGTAGTCTCCAGCCCCTTGGAGACCATTGTCCAAGACCATGGAGACCATTCTCACTAACAATGCACTAACAGATGAGGAATGAACAAACAAGAACAGAGACAGACAGTAACTTACCAGACAATCTACCTCACCCAAACTCAATGAGCCAAAGCCACTCCAAAGAATGGCTACTCCGTTTGCACTTGCATTATTCTTATTGGCCCATTCTAATGAATCCCTCTTGCTGATTGGTCGCTCCTCAACTCAGACAAACCGCCGCGAAACACTGACTTCAAATTCTCGATCGCCGCCCTGGTTAAAAAGTAGTTCTTTTCACGCACCCCTGGTGTGGATTTCCCAACGCAGAGAAAACTGGCTCGAAGCTCTGCCTCTTAAATCTTGAACACGGATCTGACTGAAAGGTAGCCCTCTTTACACTCTGCCGCTTGCTGATTGTTCGCTCCTCACCTCGGGAAAAACTACCGCGAAACTCTGCCTTCAAAATCTGGATCGCTGCCCTGATTTAAAAAGTAGCTCTTCTCATGCACTCACGGTGTGGATTGACCAACTCCAAGTTAACTCCTAAAGTGAATCCGATTATCTTAAAGTTATGTCCTTTTACGTTAGGCATTTTTGCTGGGGAATATGCTCTTGGCTGTCCACTCGATTCATGTCTCTTATCATCTTGTACACCTGTATCAAGCCATCTCTCATCCTCCTCTCCAAAGAGAGAAGCTCTGGCTCTCTCAACCCCTCCTCAGTTCTGAATCCTTGCTGGATTCCCTCGCCCATTACTAAGCAGCTTTGATGCTGAGTGGGGCCACGTGAACAACGGCACCCCAATTGGACAACTGGTATGAGCAAAAGACTAAAATCCAAAATATAAAAGAGGAAATAACAGAGGCACACAGTAGATCAGGGAGAAACACAAGTAATTCTTCAGAGCTGACCATTCATGGGACTGTGAACATTGGCCTCACATTATAACCTTATAACCATATAACAACTACAGCACGGAAACAGGCCATCTCGGCCCTTCCATTCCGTGCGGAGCGCTTACTCTCGCCTAGTCCCACCTACCTGCACTCAGCCCATAACCCTCCATTCCTTTTCTGTCCATATACCTATCCAATTTTTTTTAAATGACAATATCGAACCTGCCTCTACCACTTCTACTGGAAGCTCATTCCACACAGCTACCACTCTCTGAGTAAAGAAGTTGCCCCTCGTGTTACCCCTTAACTTTTCCCCCCTAACTCTTAACTCATGTCCTCTTGTTTGAATCTCCCCTACTCTCGATGGAAAAAGCCTATCCAAGTCAACTCTATCTATCCCCCTCATAATTTTAAATACCTCTATCAAGTCCCCCCCTCAACCTTCTACGCTCCAATTGTTTTTAAAGTTTTCATATAAGGATCCAGTCACTTCACTCCTTACCTCTTCCAATATAAAAAAAAGATTTACAAGAAGTCTGCATTCCTGCACTTCTGGCTTTCAGTGACCCAGTTTCGATCGCCGTAGTCTTGGTGACGGTACTCGCAGCAAGCATAGTGAGTAGTGTTGCTGCCTCAAAGTTGCAGAGATCCAGGTTCAGTCCTGACTATGGGCGCTGCCTGGCTAGAGTTTGCACCTGCACCCTGTGACCGGTTTCCATCCACCTCCCAAAGAAATGCACCAAGAAGGTGGCCACTGGAATTTACCTCTTCCTGCCGAAAACTGGCAAAATAATCAAAGAGCGGCGATGGCATTCCAGGGCAGGGATGTAAGGAGAATGACAATGGGAGTAAACTTCTGGGAGGTGGCATGGACCTGACTAGTATCCCCAACTTGAGAACATTTGCAGACGCTGGAAATCCAAAGCAGCGCGCACAAAATGCTGGAGGAGCTCAGCAGGCCAGGAAGCATCTATGGAAAAAGAGTAAGCAGTCGAAGTTTCAGGGTGAAACCCTCCATCAGCACTGGAAAGTGTTTCTCCTCTTCCTTTCCAGACCTGATGAAGGGTCTTGGCCAGAAACATTGACTGTTTACTCTCTTCCATAGATGCTGCCTGGCCTGCATCTATAGTGTTTCAATTACAGAAAAATGTAATGCAGGTAGACAAGTACAATGTAAAGGCCATGACGAGGTAGATTAAGAAATCAAAAGTTCATTTTATCATATAAGAGGTCTGTTCAGGAATCTTATGATAATGGATAGAAACTGTTCTTGCTGTTTATGTGCCATAGTAACTCAGGAATTTCATTCCTAATTTGCTTTACTCCCCAATCTTTATATAAGACTTTCTTTTAAATTCTGCAATCTAAATTTGGATTAGTCCATCAAAGACACAGTGATGATAGAGAGCCACTATACACCTGCCATCGGTTCCAATTCACACTTCTGGAGTGGGAGAACATTGACCTGTGGAATGGATCTCTCCATTGTCCATTCTGCATCAATTATATTAGACAGTGAAATGGAGAAATACATGAACCATTAATTGAT